>NC_091986.1:221241786-221303641 GCF_044704955.1 Pristiophorus japonicus | reverse complement strand
GGGTAAGGGAGAAGGGGGGGGGTAAGGGAGAGGGGGAGGGTAAGGGAGAGGGGGGGTAAGGGAGAGGGGGGGGGGTAAGGGAGAGGGGGGGGGTAAGGGAGAGGGGGGGGGTAAGGGAGAGGGGGGGGGGTAAGGGAGAGGGGGGGGTAAGGGAGAGGGGGGGGTAAGGGAGAGGGGGGGGGTAAGGGAGAGGGGGGGGTAAGGGAGAGGGGGGGGGTAAGGGAGAGGGGGGGGGTAAGGGAGAGGGGGGGGTAAGGGAGAGGGGGGGGGTAAGGGAGAGGGGGGGGGTAAGGGAGAGGGGGGGGTAAGGGAGAGGGGGGGGTAAGGGAGAGGGGGGGGTAAGGGAGAGGGGGGGGTAAGGGAGAGGGGGGGGTAAGGGAGAGGGGGGGGTAAGGGAGAGGGGGGGGGAAGGGAGAGGGGGGGGGAAGGGAGAGGGGGGGGGGAAGGGAGAGGGGGGGGAAGGGAGAGGGGGGGGGGAAGGGAGAGCGGGGGGGAAGGGAGAGCGGGGGGGAAGGGAGAGGGGGGGGGAAGGGAGAGGGGGGGGAAGGGAGAGGGGGGGGTAAGGGAGAGGGGGGGGAAGGGAGAGGGGGGGGGAAGGGAGAGGGGGGGGGAAGGGAGAGCGGGGGGGAAGGGAGAGCGGGGGGGAAGGGAGAGCGGGGGGGAAGGGAGAGCGGGGGGGGAAGGGAGAGCGGGGGGGGAAGGGAGAGCGGGGGGGAAGGGAGAGCGGGGGGGAAGGGAGAGCGGGGGGGAAGGGAGAGCGGGGGGGAAGGGAGAGCGGGGGGGAAGGGAGAGCGGGGGGGAAGGGAGAGGGGGGGGAAGGGAGAGCGGGGGGGAAGGGAGAGCGGGGGGGAAGGGAGAGCGGGGGGGGAAGGGAGAGCGGGGGGGAAGGGAGAGCGGGGGGGAAGGGAGAGCGGGGGGGAAGGGAGAGCGGGGGGGAAGGGAGAGCGGGGGGGAAGGGAGAGCGGGGGGGAAGGGAGAGCGGGGGGGAAGGGAGAGCGGGGGGGAAGGGAGAGCGGGGGGGAAGGGAGAGCGGGGGGGAAGGGAGAGCGGGGGGGAAGGGAGAGCGGGGGGGAAGGGAGAGCGGGGGGGAAGGGAGAGCGGGGGGGAAGGGAGAGCGGGGGGGAAGGGAGAGCGGGGGGGAAGGGAGAGCGGGGGGGAAGGGAGAGCGGGGGGGAAGGGAGAGCGGGGGGGAAGGGAGAGCGGGGGTAAGGCAGAGAGAGAGAGAGAGAGATGCGCAGCACAGGTTAGATACAGAGTAAAGCTCCCTCTACACTGTCCCATCAAACACTCCCAGGGCAGGTACAGGGGGTTAGATACAGAGTAAAGCTCCCTCTACACTGTCCCATCAAACATTCCCAGAGCTGGTACAGCACGGGGTTAGATACAGAGTAAAGCTCCCTCTACACTGTCCCATCAAACACTCCCAGGGCAGGTACAGCACGGGTTAGATACAGAGTAAAGCTCCCTCTACACTGTCCCATCAAACACTCCCAGGGCAGGTACAGGGGGTTAGATACAGAGTAAAGCTCCCTCTACACTGTCCCATCAAACATTCCCAGAGCTGGTACAGCACGGGGTTAGATACAGAGTAAAGCTCCCTCTACACTGTCCCATCAAACACTCCCAGGGCAGGTACAGCACGGGTTAGATACAGAGTAAAGCTCCCTCTACACTGTCCCATCAAACACTCCCAGGGCAGGTACAGGGGGTTAGATACAGAGTAAAGCTCCCTCTACACTGTCCCATCAAACATTCCCAGAGCTGGTACAGCACGGGGTTAGATACAGAGTAAAGCTCCCTCTACACTGTCCCATCAAACACTCCCAGGGCAGGTACAGCACGGGTTAGATACAGAGTAAAGCTCCCTCTACACTGTCCCATCAAACACTCCCAGGGCAGGTACAGCATGGGGTTAGATACAGAGTAAAGCTCCCTCTACACTGCCCCATCAAACACTCCCAGGGCAGGTACAGCACGGGTTAGATACAGAGTAAAGCTCCCTCTACACTGTCCCATCAAACACTCCCAGGGCAGGTACAGCATGGGGTTAGATACAGAGTAAAGCTCCCTCTACACTGTCCCATCAAACACTCCCAGGGTAGGTACAGGGGGTTAAATACAGAGTAAAGCTCCCTCTACACTGCCCCATCAAACACTCCCAGGGCACGTACAGGGGGTTAGATACAGAGTAACGCTCCCTCTACACTGTCCCATCAAACACTCCCAGGGCAGGTACAGGGGGTTAGATACAGAGTAAAGCTCCCTCTACACTGTCCCATCAAACACTCCCAGGGCAGGTACAGGGGGTTAGATACAGAGTAACGCTCCCTCGACACTGTCCCATCAAACACTCCCGGGGCAGGTACAGGGGGTTAGATACAGAGTAAAGCTCCCTCGACACTGTCCCATCAAACACTCCCAGGGCAGGTACAGTACGGGTTAGATACAGAGTAAAAGCTCCCTCGACACTGTCCCATCAGACACTCCCAGAGCAGGTGCAGCATGGGTTAGATACAGAGTAAAGCTCCCTCTACACTGTCCCATCAAACACTCCCAGGGCAGGTACAGCATGGGGTTAGATACAGAGTAAAGCTCCCTCTGCACTGTCCCATCAAACACTCCCAGGGCAGGTACAGGGGGTTAGACACAGAGTAAAGCTCCCTCTACACTGTCCCATCAAACACTCCCAGGGCAGGTACAGGGGGTTAGATACAGAGTAAAGCTCCCTCTACACTGTCCCATCAAACACTCCCAGGGCAGGTACAGGGGGTTAGATATACAGAGTAAAGCTCCCTCTGCACTGTCCCATCAAACACTCCCAGGGCAGGTACAGGGGGTTAGATACAGAGTAAAGCTCCCTCTACACTGTCCCATCAAACACTCCCAGGGCAGGTACAGGGGGTTAGATACAGAGTAAAGCTCCCTCTACACTGTCCCATCAAACACTCCCAGGGCAGGTACAGCGCGGGTTAGATACAGAGTAACGCTCCCTCTACACTGTCCCATCAAACACTCCCAGGGCAGGTACAGGGGGTTAGATACAGAGTAAAGCTCCCTCTACACTGTCACATCAAACACTCCCAGGGCAGGTACAAGGGTTAGATACAGAGTAAAGCTCTCTCTATACTGTCCCATCAAACACTCCCAGGGCAGGTACAGGGGGTTAGATACAGAGTAAAGCTCCCTCTACACTGTCCCATCAAACACTCCCAGGACAGGTACAGCACAGGGTTAGATACAGAGTAAAGCTCCCTCTACACTGTCCCATCAAACACTCCCAGGGCAGGTACAGCACGGGGTTAGATACAGAGTAAAGCTCCCTCTACACTGTCCCATCAAACACTCCCAGGGCAGGTACAGCACGGGGTTAGATACAGAGTAAAGCTCCCTCTACACTGTCCCATCAAACACTCCCAGGGCAGGTACAGCACGGGTTAGATACAGAGTAAAGCTCCCTCTGCACTGTCCCATCAAACACTCCCAGGGCAGGTACAGCACGGGGTTAGATACAGAGTAAAGCCCCCTCTACACTGTCCCATCAAACACTCCCAGGGCAGGTACAGGGGGTTAGATACAGAGTAAAGCTCCCTCTACATTGTCCCATCAAACACTCCCAGGGCAGGTACAGGGGGTTAGATACAGAGTAAAGCTCCCTCTGCACTGTCCCATCAAACACTCCCAGGGCAGGTACAGGGGGTTAGATACAGAGTAAAGCTCCCTCTACACTGTCCCATCAAACACTCCCAGGGCAGGTACATGGGGTTAGATACAGAGTAAAGCTCCCTCTACACTGTCCCATCAAACACTCCCAGGGCAGGTACAGCACGGGTTAGATACAGAGTAAAGCTCCCTCTACACTATCCCATCAAACACTCCCGATGCAGGTACAGGGGGTTAGATACCGAGTAACGCTCCCTCTACACTGTCCCATCAAACACTCCCAGGTCAGGTACAGCACGGGGTTAGATACAGAGTAAAGCTCCCTCTACACTGTCCCATCAAACACTCCCAGGGCAGGTACAGGGGGTTAGATACAGAGTAAAGCTCTCTCTACACTGTCCCAAAGCTGGCGGAATGAGGAAACAGGTGTTTGTGACATTATTAGCTGAAGGATTACTTTAAAAAAAAAGCATTTGACAAGGAGGTCCGATTTCCTGAATAAAATGGCGGTGTGGACATTCCTCCCCTGCCCCTCGCCGTTGCCCGCTGCGCATGGATTTGAACCCTGACCTCCGTCACTGAGGCCCCAGCAGGATACAGAAAGCCGCAGGGTAGGGCATGTGATGGGCCGAAGGGAACTGAGAGTTGGATTGCTTCACTCGCTGCCCGCCTGTGGCAGGCCTGCATCCTGTGCAGGAGGAAGTCGTCTCCAGCGGGCAGGGAACTAACACCCAGGCATTCCGTGCACGTCGCTCGCACTGTCGGAGGGGCAGTACTGAGGGAGTGCCGCAGTGTCGGAGGGGCAGTACTGAGGGAGTGCCGCAGTGTCCGAGGGGCAGTACTGAGGGAGTGCCGCAGTGTCGGAGGGGCAGTACTGAGGGAGTGCCGCAGTGTCCGAGGGGCAGTACTGAGGGAGCGCCGCACTGTCGGAGGGGCAGTACTGAGGGAGCGCCGTACTGTCGGAGGGGCAGTACTGAGGGAGTGCTGCACTGTCGGAGGGGCAGTACTGAGGGAGCGCCGTACTGTCGGAGGGGCAGTACTGAGGGAGTGCTGCACTGTCGGAGGGGCAGTACTGAGGGAGCACCGCACTGTCGGAGGGGCAGTACTGAGGGAGCGCTGTACTGTCGGAGGGGCAGTACTGAGGGAGTGCTGCACTGTCGGAGGGGCAGTACTGAGGGAGCACCGCACTGTCGGAGGGGCAGTACTGAGGGAGCGCTGAACTGCCTTTCAGATGAGACGTTAAATCGAGGCCACATCTGCTCTCTTAGGCGGACATCAAAGATCCCAGGGCACTAGTTCTCCCCGTGTGTTGGGTGAATATTTACCACACCACCAAAAATTAATCACATTGCTGTGTGTGGGAGCTTGCTGTGCACAATTTGGCTGTTGCGTTACAAGAGTGAGTGCACTTGAATAAAAGCATTGGCTGTGAAGCTTGGGACATGGTGAGGATGTACAAGGTGCTGTATTAATGCAGAGGGAGGATAGTGTGGGGACTGCAGTGTGTCGGGAGGGTGCAGTGAAATCCTGGGCGTGGCTAACAGTCTTGCCCTGAAGATGTGCAGCACTCTCACACACACTTCTCCATTTCTCTAAAATAACCCCCCCCCCACCGACGTGTGTCTGTCGATCACACGCACATCCCGCCCTGCTCTCCAACCCGACAACTTTCGCAAATCGAGTTCGAGCGTTCCTTGCTAAAAAAAAAAACACACATGCCAGAGGAAGTGTCGGCCGCTGCAAGACAGAAATAAATAGCTGCAGTGTTCGTGCAACGTGTCGCTTGCAAACTGGCAGCATGCTGTGCTCAGCCACCCCTCCCCTCCCTCGCCCTTCCCTCTCGCTCACCCCCCCCCTCCCCCTCAAACCGAGAGCCCCTCCAGCAAATGAACCACCCAGCTTTCTCCGGGGAGGGGCTGGGGAGCTGCACAAGGCTGAGTGGGAGAGGGGCGAAGGGGGTAGAGGAACGATTGTGCAGAGTCAGTCCCTCGCAGCTGAAACTTCCTGCCGCCTGACCGCATGCAGCCTGTTTTTGTCGAGCAGCGCTCCACAGCCCGCCAACAGGGTGTGGGACACAGCTCAGTAACTGGCAGGGTGGATAGGGCGACTGCACACTTCGAGAGACTGTGGCTAATTTGGAACTGTTGGGGGAGGAAGGGGAAAATCTGGTCTCGACCCGTGCTCTCGAGTTACACGAGAATTAGGAGCAGGAGTCGGCCATTCGGCCCCTCGAGCCCGCTACGCCATTCAATAAGATCACGGCTGATCTTCGACCTTAACTCCACTTTCCCGCCCGATCCCCATATCCCTTCGTTCCCCGAGAGTCCAAAAATATCGATCTCAGTCCTGAATATACTCAGCGACTGGGGCAGAGAATTCCAAAGATTCACCCCCCTCTCAGTGAAGAAATTCCTCCTCATCTCAGTGTAAATGGCCGACCCCTTATCCTGAGACTGTGACCCCTGGTTCTCGACTCCCCAGCCAGGGGGAAACATCCTCTCAGAATTAACATAAGAATTAGGAACAGGAGTAGGCCATCTAGCCCCTCGAGCCTGCTCCGCCATTCAACAAGATCATGGCTGATCTGGCCGTGGACTCAGCTCTACTTACCCGCCCTCTCCCCGTAACCCTTAATTCCCTTATTGGTTAAAAATCTACCTATCTGTGATTTGAATACATTCAATGAGCTAGCCTCAACTGCTTCCTTGGGCAGAGAATTCCACAGATTCACAACCCTCTGGGGGAAGAAATTCCTTCTCAACTCGGTTTTAAATTGGCTCCCCCGTATTTTGAGGCTGTGCCCCCTAGTTCTAGTCTCCCTGACCAGTGGAAACAACCTCTCTGCCTCTATCTTGTCTATCCCCTTCATTATTTTAAATGTTTCTATAAGATCACCCCTCATCCTTCTGAACTCCAACGAGTAAAGACCCAGTCTACTCAATCTATCATCATAAGGTAACCCCCTCATCTCTGGAATCAGCCTAGTGAATCGTCTGTGTACCCACTCCAAAGCCAGTATATCTTTCCTTAAGTAAGGTGACCAAAACTGCACGCAGTACTCCAGGTGCGGCCTCACCAATACCCTGTACAGTTGCAGCAGGACCTCCCTGCTTTTGTACTCCATCCCTCTCGCAATGAAGGCCAACAGCCAAGGCTCCCTGCCCTCCCTATGATCTCGATCCGGCGATCGGCAGCTGCACAGTGCATGTGTCAGGGCGTGGACAGTGGCACTGAGCTTCCCCTCACGGCCGAACAGCCCTCCCGCACTCACCGGCCAGACATCGCACTCAAACAATGGCCGCCTTGGGCAGTGTCTCAGGGGGGAACGAACGTGAGCACACGCGCTCACACGCTCGCACGCACACGCTTAAGGGGCAGGTCCCTTTATCTTAGCCACTGACTCCATCCCTCTCCCCAACTCCTGTCTGAGGCTGAACCAGACTGTTCGCAACCTTGGGGTCATATTTGACTCTGAAATGAGCTTTTGACCACATATCTGCAGCATAACTAAGGCCGCCTATTTCCCCCTCCGTAACATCGTCCGTCTCCGCCCCTGCCTCAGCTCATCCACTGAATCCCTCATCCGTGCCTTTGTTACCTCCAGACTTCACTATTCCAACGCACTCCTGGCTGGCCTCCCACATTCTACCCGATGTAATCTAGAGGTGATCCAAAACTCGGCTGCCACGTGTCCTAACTCACACCGAGTCCCGCTCACCCATCACCCGCTGTGCCCCGTGTCCTAACTCGCACCGAGTCCTGCTCACCCATCACCCCCTGTGCTCACTGCCCCGTGTCCTAACTCGCACCAAGTCCCACTCACCCATCACCCCCTGTGCTCACTGCCCCGTGTCCTAACTCACACCGAGTCCCGCTCACCCATCACCCCCTGTGCTCACTGCCCCGTGTCCTAACTCGCCCCGAGTCCCGCTCACCCATCACCCCCTGTGCCCCGTGTCCTAACTCGCACCGAGTCCCGCTCACCCATCACCCCCTGTGCCCCGTGTCCTAACTCGCACCGAGTCCCGCTCACCCATCACCCCCTGTGCCCCGTGTCCTAACTCACACCGAGTCCCACTCACCCATCACCCCCTGTGCTCACTGCCCCGTGTCCTAACTCGCACCCAGTCCCACTCACCCATCACCCCCTGTGCTCACTGCCCCGTGTCCTAACTCACACCGAGTCCCACTCACCCATCACCCCCTGAGCTCGCTGACCTACATTGGCTCCGGTCCGGCAACGCCTCGATTTCAAAATTCTCATCCTTGTTTACAAATCCCTCCATGGCCCTCGCCCCTCCCTATCTCTGTAATCTCCTCCAGCCCCACAACCCCCCGAGATGTCTGCGCTCCTCTAATTCTGCCCTCCTGACCATCCCTGATTATAATCGCTCCACCATCGGTGGCCGTGCCTTCTGTTGCCTGGGCCCCAAGCTCTGGAACTCCCTCCCTAAACCTCTCCGTCTTTCTCTCCTCCTTTAAAACCTACCTCTTTGACCAAGCTTTTGGTCATCTGCCCTAATTTCTACTTCTGCGGCTCAGTGTGAAATTTTATGTCTCATAATACTCCTGTGAAGAGCCTGGGGACATTTCACTACGTTAAAGGCGCAATATAAATACAAGTTGTTGTTGTTGATGGTGGAAGCTGGAAGTTGGGAGACGGGAATGCTGCAATAATTACACATCACCACACCCCACACACACCCAGTGCACCGGGGAGAGGCAAATACTGAGTCCTTCATAATAAAACTTTACCTTGGCTCTAAAGTGGCTCAACGCCACCCTCTGGTGGCAGTAGTGTGAACTACAACCCCATTAGAAAGTCGGCTGATCAAGCTGGGTGGGGTCAAACAACTGCTGGCATTCTCTAATAAACACCATTTGCTGCAGTGCCTGTTCTCCTTCGGGTCACTCACAGTATCTCCCAGATCTCTCAGGTCAAGGGGGCCCCAGGAATTGTGGCGACTCTCCCATTCACATATCGCACACACAACTTGGTCAGAAGGTTGTGGGTTCGAGTCCCAGTCCAAAGACTTGAGCACATAATCCAGGCTGGCACTCCCAGTGCAGTGCTGAGGGAGTGCCGCACTGTCGGAGGGTTAGTACTGAGGGAGCGCCACACTGTCGGAGGGGCAGTACTGAGGGAGTGCCGCACTGTCGGAGGGTTAGTACTGAGGGAGCGCCGCACTGTCGGAGGGTTAGTACTGAGGGAGTGCCGCACTGTCGGAGGGTTAGTACTGAGGGAGTGCCGCACTGTCGGAGGGTTAGTACTGAGGGAGTGCCGCACTGTCAGAGGGGCAGTGCTGAGGGAGTGCCGCACTGTCAGAGGGGCAGTGCTGAGGGAGCGCCGCACTGTCGGAGGGTTAGTACTGAGGGAGTGCCGCACTGTCGGAGGGGCAGTGCTGAGGGAGCGCCGCACTGTCGGAGGGGCAGTGCTGAGGGAGCGCCGCACTGTCGGAGGGGCAGTACTGAGGGAGCGCCGCACTGTCAGAGGGGCAGTTCTGAGGGAGCGCCGTACTGTCGGAGGGGCAGTACTGAGGGAGTGCCGCACTGTCGGAGGGGCAGTGCTGAGGGAGCGCCGCACTGTCGGAGGGGCAGTGCTGAGGGAGCGCCGCACTGTCGGAGGGGCAGTGCTGAGGGAGCGCCGCACTGTCGGAGGGGCAGTGCTGAGGGAGCGCCACACTGTCGGAGGGGCAGTGCTGAGGGAGTGCCGCACTGTCGGAGGGGCCGTCTTTCAGGTAAGACATTAAACTCTCGAGTAGAAGTAACAGAACCCACGTGACTATTTTGAAGACAAGCTGGTGTCCTGGGACCATCATTTATCCCTCAACCACCATCACTAAAACAGATTATCCGGTCACCATCACATTGCTGTGTGTGGGAGCTTGCTGTGCGCAAATTGGCTGCCGCGTTTCCCACATTACAACAGTGACTACCCTCCAAAAGTGCATCAGTGGACCTAAAAGGCATAGAATGGGGTACTTTCTAAATGGTGTAAAGCTAAAACCCATAGAAGTGCAAGGAGACTTGGGGTTCAGGTACATGGATCATCAAAATGTCATTAACAGGTACAGGAAATAATCAAAAAGGCTCAGGGAATGCTGGCCTTTTTCTCTCAAGGACTAGAATCCAAGGGGGTAGGAGTTATGCTGCAGCTGTACAAAACCTTCACCTTAAGAAGGATATGAGGAACTGAAATAAATTAGTATTAGTAACAAAATGGTGCTGGAGAAATGAATGGGACAGAAAGCCGATAGATCCCCTGGACCTGACGGCCTACATCCTGAGGTTTTGAAAGAGGTGGCTATAGAGATAGTGAATGGATTGGTTGTCATCTTCCAAAATTCCATAGATTCTAGAACGGTTCCCGCGGATTGGAAGGTAGCTAATGTAACCCCGCTATTGAAGAAAGGAGGGAGAGAGAAAACGGGGAACTGCAGACCAGTTAGCCTGACATCAGTAGTGGGGAAAATGCTAGAATGTATTATTAAGGACGTGGTAACAGGGCACTTCGAAAATAATAATAGGACTGGGCAGAGTCAACAGGGATTTATGAAAGGGAAATCATGTTTGAAAAATCTATGAGAGTTTTTTGAGGTTGTAACGAGCAGAGTAGATAAGGGGGAACCCAGTGGATGTGGTGTATTTGGATTTCAGAAAGTGTTCGATAAGGTGCCACACAAGAGGTTATTAAACAAAATTAGGGCTCATGGGATTGGGGGTAATATACTAGCATGGATTGAGGATTGGTTAACGGACAGAAAACAGAGAGTAGGAATAAACGGGGCATTTTCGGGTTGGCAGGCTGCAACTGTTGTGTATCTGTAAAGCATGCACTCCCATGTTCCACCACCAGGGAGCACATCCCCTGAAGTCCCAAGGGATCCCAGCATCCCTTGGGAGCACTGTATATAAGCCGCCCCCTAAGGCCTGTTCCTCACTCTGGGGTGTCTTATTAAAGACTGAGGTCACTGTTACTTTAACCTCCCTGTGTGCAGTCTCATCTGTGTTCGGAACACAATAACTGGCGACGAGTATACGAATCCAACGCAAAGATGCAGCAAACTGTGGGCATCCTGGAGAAGTTCTCGGAGGGCGAGGACTGGGAAGCCTATGTCAAACGGTTAGACCAGTACTTTGTAGCCACCGAGCTGGACGGTGAAGGAAGCGCTGCAAAAAGGAGAGCGGTCCTCCTCACAGTCTGCGGGGCACCGACCTACAGCCTCATGAAGAATCTTCTGGCTCCGGTGAAACCCACAGATAAGTCGTATGAGGAGCTGTGTACACTGGTACGGGAGCAACTTAACCCGAGGGAGAGCGTGCTGATGGCGAGATATCGGTTCTACACGTACCAGCGATCTGAAGGTCAGGAAGTGGCGAGCTACATCGCCGAGCTAAGGCGGCTTGCAGGACAATGTGAGTTTGATGGCTACCTGGAGCAAATGCTCAGAGACTTTTTTGTACTGGGCATTGGCCACGAGACCAAACTACGAAAACTTTTGACTGTAGAGACACCGACCCTCAGTAAGGCCATTGCGATAGCACAGGCGTTTGTGTCCACCAGTGATAACACCAAACAAATCTCTCAGCACACAAGTGCTAGCAATGTTCATAAATTAACTGGAACTGTGTTTGCGAGCAGAAATGTACAGGGCAGAAACCATGAGTCTGCAACTGCCAGCAAGCCTCAGGTGACCCAGATGACTCAGAATCCGCAACAAAGGATGAATGCAAGGCAATCACACCTTGTTGGCGTTGTGGAGGCTTCCATTCAGCCTATTCATGCCACTTCAAAGGGTATGTTTGCAAGAGCTGTGGAACAATGGGGCACCTCCAACGAGCTTGCAGATGAGCTGCAAGCTCTGCAAAACCTGCTAATCAACACGTGGCAGAGGAAGATCAGTCCATAGTGGATCAAAGCAATTTCGAGCCTCAGAGAGAGGAGGCAGATGCTGAAGTACACGGGGTGCACACATTTTCGAAGAAATGTCCACCTATAATGCTAAATGTAAAATTGAATGGCTTACCCGTAGCCATGGAACTGGACACTGGCGCTAGCCAATCCATCATGAGTAAAAAGATGTTTGAGAGACTGTGGTGCAACAAGGCACTCAGACCAGCCCTGAGCCCCATCCACATGAAATTGAGAACGTACACCAAAGAGTCCTGGGCAGCGCCATGGTCAAGGTCACCTACGAGGGCACGATGCATGAACTGCCACTCTGGATTGTCCCGGGCGATGGCCCCACAATGCTTGGAAGGAGCTGGCTGGGCAAAATCTGCTGGAACTGGGATGACATCCGAGCGCAATCACATGTCGATGAGGCCTCATGTACCCAGGTTAACAACAAATTTCCTTCCCTTTTTGAGCCAGACATTGGAAACTTTTCCAGGGCGTAGGTGCGGATCCACTTGGTCCCAGAGGCACGACCCATTCATCACGACCCATTCACCACAAGGCGCGAGCGGTACCTCACATGACGAGGGAGAGAGTGGAAATCGAGCTGGACAGGTTGCAACGGAAGGGCATCAACTCCCCAGTGGAATTCAGCGAGTGGGCCAGCCCGATTGTTCCAGTACTCAAAAGTGATGGCAGTCAGGATTTGCGCCGATTATAAAGTAACTATTAATCGTTTCTCGCTACAGGACCAATACCCGCTACCTAAGGCAGACGACCTATTTGCGATGCTGGCAGGAGGCAAGACGTTCACCAAGCTCGACCTGACTTCGGCCTACATGACGCAGGAGCTGGAGGAGTCTTCGAAGGGCCTCACCTGCATCAACACACACAAGGGACTGTTCATCTACAACAGATGCCCGTTTGGAATTCGGTCGGCTGCAGCAATCTTCCAGAGAAACATGGAGAGCCTACTCAAGTCGGTACCAAACACGGTGGTCTTTCAGGACGACATATTGGTCACGGGTCAGGACACCGTCGAGCACCTACAAAACCTGGAGGAGGTCCTCCAGCGACTGGATCGCGTAGGGCTGCGGCTGAAGAGGTCGAAATGCGTCTTCATGGCAACAGAAGTGGAGTTTTTGGGGAGAAAGATCGCGGCGGACGGCATTCGGCCCACAGATGCCACGACAGAGGCTATCAGGAACGCGCCCAGGCCACAGAACATCACGGAGCTGCGGTCGTTCCTGGGACTCCTCAACTATTTTGGTAACTTCCTGCCGGGGTTAAGCACCCTCTTAGAGCCCCTACATGTGTTATTGTGTAAAGGTGAGAACTGGGTATGGGGAAAAAAACAAGTAATTGCTTTTGAGAAAGCCAGAAACATTTTATGCTCCAACAAGCTGCTTGTATTGTATAACCTGTGTAAAAGACTTGTGCTAGCATGTGATGCGTCGTCATACGGAGTCGGGTATGTACTACAACAAGCTAACGGGGAAGTTGCCTATGCCTTCAGCAGCTTGTCTAAGGCCGAGAGGGCCTACAGCATGATTGAGAAAGAGGCATTAGCGTGTGTGCAAAGCAGGTAAAGAAATTGCATCAGTACCTGTTTGGCCTCAAACTGGAAACCGATCACAAGCCCCTCACATCCCGGTTCGCTGAAAACAAGGGGATAAATACTAATGCCTCAGCCTGCATACAAAGGTGGACACTCGCGCTATCAGCATATAACTATACCATCCGCCACAGGCAAGGCACCTGTGCGGATGCTCTCAGTCGGCTACCATTGCCCACCACGGGGGTGGAAATGGCACAGCCTGCAAACTTGTTGATGGTGGCGCAGCTCGCAGACTTGTTGATGGTCATGGAAGCGTTTGAAAATGATAAATCACCTGTCACGGCCTGCCAGATTAGGACTTGGACCAGCCAAGATCCTCTTCTGTCCCTAGTAAAAAACTGTGTACTGCATGGGAGCTGGGCCAGCATCCCCGTTGAAATGCAAGAGCTAATCAAGCCGTTTCAGCGGTGAGAGGACGAGCTGTCCATTCAGGCAGACTGCCTGTTGTGGGGTAACCGCGTAGTGCTACCAAAAGGGCAGGGAGACATTCATCTCGGATCTCCATAGCACACACCCTGGTATAGTAATCATGAAAGCGATAGCCAGATCCCACATGTGGTGGCCCGATATCGACTCTGACTTAGAGCCCTGTGTACCGCAATGCAGCGTATGTGCTCAGTTGAGCAACGCGCCCAGAGAGGCACCACTAAGTTTATGGTCCTGGCCCTCCAGACCATGGTCGCGGATCCATGTCGACTATGCGGGCCCGTTTCTCGGTAAAATGTTCCTGGTGGTGGTGGATGCTTTTTCAAAATGGATTGAATGTGAAATAATGTCGGGAAGCACCGCCATCGCCACCATTGAAAGCCTGAGGGCCATGTTTGCCACCCACGGTCTGCCTGACATACTGGTCAGTGACAACGGGCCATGTTTCACCAGTGCCGAATTTAAAGAATTCATGACTCGTAATGGGATCAAACATGTCACCTCGGCCCCATTTAAACCAGCCTCCAATGGACAGGCAGAGCGGGCAGTACAAACAATCAAACAGAGCCTTAAACGAGTCACAGAAGGCTCACTCCAAACCCGCCTGTCCCGAGTACTGCTCAGCTACCGCACGAGACCCCACTCGCTCACAGGGGTGCCCCCGGCTGAGCTACTCATGAAAAGGACACTTAAAACCAGACTCTCGCTGGTTCACCCCAACCTGCATGATCAGGTAGAGAGCAGGCGGCAGCAACAAAATGTAAACGATGGTCGCGCCACTGTGTCACGGGAAATTGATCTGAATGACCCTGTGTATGTGCTAAACTATGGACATGGTCCCAAGTGGATCGCGGGCACGGTGATAGCTGAAGAAGGGAGTAGGGTGTTTGTAGTCAAACTAGACAATGGACAAATTTGCAGAAAGCACCTGGACCAAACGAGGCTGCAGTTCACAGACTGCCCTGAACAACCCACAGCAGACACCACTTTTTTCGAGCCCACAACACACACCCAAAGGATCAACGACACCACCCCGGACCAGGAAATCGAACCCATCACGCCCAACAGCCCAGCAAGGCCAGGCTCACCCAGCAGCCCTGCAGGGCCAACAACACGCCAGCCCAGCGAGGGCACAGCCAACACACCAGAACAGACATTTGTACCGAGGCGGTCCACCAGGGAAAGAAAGGCTCCCGACCGCCTCACCCTGTAAATAGTTTTCACTTTGACTTTGGCGGCGGGGGGGAGGGGAGTGATGCTGTGTATCTGTAAAGCATGCACTCCCATGTTCCGTCAGCAGGGAGCGCATCCCCTGAAGTCCCAAGGGATCCCAGCATCCCTTGGTAGCACTGTATATAAGCCGGCCCCCAAGGCCTGTTCCTCACTCTGGAATGTCTTAATAAAGACTGAGATCACTGTTACTTTAACCTCCCTGTGTGCAGTCTCATCTGTGTGAGGAACACAATAGTAACTAGTGGGGTACCGCCAGGATCAGTGCTGGGGCCCCAGCTATTCACAATTTATACCAATAATTTGGATGAAGGGACCAAATGTAATGTATCCAAGTTGATACAAAGCTCGGTGCGAATGCAAGTTGTGAGGAGGATGCAAAGAGGCTTCAAGGAGCTATATACAGGCTAAGTGAGTGGGCAAGAACATGGCAAATGGAATATAATGTGGAGAAATGTGAAGTTATCCACTTTGGTAGGAAAAATAGAAAAGCAGAGTATTGTTTAAACGGTGAGAGATTGGGAAATGTTGGTGTTCAGAGGGACCTGGGTTCCTTGTACACCAATCACTGAAAGTTAACCTGCAGGTACAGCAAGTGATTAAAGCAAATGGTATGTTGGCCTTTATTACAGGAGGATTTGAGTATAAGAGTAAAGACGTCTTACTGCAATTATATTGGGCCCTGGTGAGACCACACCTGGAGTATTGTGCACAGCTTGGGTCTCCTTACCTAAGGAAGAATATACTTGCCATTGAGGGAGTGCAACGAAGGTTCACCAGACTGATTCCTGGGATGGGGGATTGTCCTATGAGAAGAGATTGAGTAGACTTGGCCGATATTCTCGAGCATTTTGAAGAATGAGAGGTGATCTCATTGAAACAATACAATTCTTACTGGGATTGACAGAGTTAATGCTGGGAGGATGTTTCCCCCGGGCTGGGGAGTCTAGAACCAGGGGTCACAGTCTCAGGATAAGGGTCGTCCATTTAGGACTGAGATGAGGAGAAATTTCTTCACTCAGGGGGAGGTGAATCTTTGGAATTCTCTGCCCCAGAGGGCTGTGGAGACTCAGTCGCTGAGTATATTCAAGGCAGAGTTCGATAGATTTCTGGAGATTAAGGGAATCAAAGGATATGGGGATTGGGCGGGAAAGTGGAGTTGAGGTCTATGATCAGCCATGATCTTATTGAATGGCGGAGCAGGCTCGAGGGGCCGAATGGCCGACTCCTGCTCCTATTTCTTATGTTATGATGTATTGGCCTCGGAGGGAGTGGGTTTACCAGAATGATACCTCGGACTCCAAGGGTTAAGTTATGAGAGATTACACAAACTAAGGATGTATTCCCTGGAATTTTGAAGGTTAAGGGGGAATCTGATCGAAGTTTTCAGGATATTACAGGGAACAGAGAGGGTAGATAGAGAGAAATGTTCCTGCTGGTTGGGGAGTCTGGGACTAGGGACTCTAAGAATTAGAGCCAGACCTTTCAGGAGTGAAATTTGGAAACACTTCTACACACAAAGGGTGGGAGAAGTTTGGAACTCCTCCACAAACGGCAATTGATGCAAGATCAATTGTTCATTTTAAATCTGAGATTGATAAGATGTTTTTAACCAAACGTATTAAGGGATATGGGCCACAGGGCAGGTTTATGGAGTTAGGCCACAAATCAGCCATGATCTTATTGAATAGCGGAACAGGCTCGAGGGGCCGAATGGCCTCCTCCTGCTCCTGTGTTCCTATTGGCTGTAAAACGCATTGGAATATCCGGTGGTCGTGCCAGACACACAGTGGGTAGGCAGGGCCTGAGGGAGTGGTCAACGAAAGCTCTCTCCCCATAGCCCTGTATCAATCCCAAACTAATCCCACTGCCCCGCTCTCTCCCCATAGCCCTGTATCAATCCCAAACTAATCCCACTGCCCCGCTCTCTCCCCATAGCCCTGTATCAATCCCAAACTAATCCCACTGCCCCGCTCTCCCCATAGCCCTGTATTAATCCCAAACTAATCCCACTGCCCCGCTCTCTCCCCATACCCCTGTATCAATCCCCAAACTAATCCCACTGCCCCGCTCTCTCCCCATAGCCCTGTATCAATCCCCAAACTAATCCCACTGCCCCGCTCTCTCCCCATAGCCCTGTATCAATCCCCAAACTAATCCCACTGCCCCGCTCTCTCCCCATAGCCCTGTATCAATCTCAAACTAATCCCACTCTCCCTCTCCCCCCATCGTCCTGTATCTGAGGAAGGATATACTTGCCTTGGAGACAGTGCAACAAAGGTTCACCAGACTGATTCCTGGAATGAGAGGGTTGTCCTATGAGGAGAGATTGAGTAGATTGGGCCAATACTCTCTGGAGTTCAAAAGAATGAGAGGTGATCTCATTGAAACATAAAATTCTGAGGGGGATTGACAGGGTAGCTGCTGAGAGGTTATTTCTCCCCGGTTGGAGAGTCTAGAACCAGGGGTCACTAGTGGGCCCAAATTTCCCCATGAGTTGCCCCGTTTTTTTTTGGAGTAAGTAGCTATTTTTGGAGTAACTTATTGAACTTGCTCCAGTGTAAGTCAGTTAGTTAGGTTTTTTCCTAGTTTAGTTTGTTCTCTCCAAAAGGGGGCGTGACAAGCCACTTACATCTCTTCTGGCCATAGAAGCAAATTTGGCTAGCTAAAAGTTACTCCAAACTAACTTAGGCCAGTCTATGTGGCCACTTTTGTAGGCACAGAAAAACATTACCTACATTTAAGAAATCAGCGCAGGTAGCCAGAGATAGCGGGGGGGCGGAATTAGAGGATTCTAAAGCACTAAACACCTTCACAACATCAGCACAACATCACAACATCTTCAGCACAACATCAACAAAAATAAATGAAAGATAAATCAGCGACTGAATATAGAGCAGTCCTGCCTGGCCGACTGCAGAATGCACCGGCTAACCCTCCCGCCAGAGCTAGGGGCGGCAGGCACACATGACTGTCGGGGTGAGGGATTTTAGCTTTTTAAAGTTGGCCCTAAATGTTGCGTGGTTAAAATGGAACATGATTCAGTTTTGATGCAAAATATCTTTTATTGGATATTTTACAGTGCACTTCAACAACAACAACAACAACAACTACATCTCGGGGAAAGTGCACTTCCTCATAGGGTCGCTGATGGTGGTGGGGGGGCTGTTGGGGGCCCGGCTTGGGTCTGGCTGGTGGCTGGTGCGTGGATTGAAGTGGGAGTGACATTTGAGTATCTGGCCTTTGTGCCCTTATTGCAGAAGCCAGCTCCCTCATGGCATCTGCCACCGTCTGCACACCCTCTGAAATGCCCGGCCTCACTTCCCGTCTTAGTGCAGAGATTTCACCCGACAGTGTCGCAACCTCATCACGTACCCCACTGGCGGCGGCCACGACTGATCGGGTAAGGGCATTGATCTCCTCACCCAATGACATAACCTGATTAATCTCTGCATCTCAAGAGAGACGGCTCGACCTCTCCTTCCCCTCGCCGTGAGTCTGCCTAGTGGCACCCCTCCAGTGCGAGGCGCAGGCTGGGACGGTGGGGCATTGGGTGTCCCAAGATACATTACACGACCGCCACTGGGACCCACGACCTCGGAAGGTGTGAACCCATGGAATGTTGCCGAGGAGCTCATGGAGATTTCTGGCAGTGTGATGCCCTGTGATATGTCCTGATCCATATCGCGGTCAGCGTTCTCCCGAGCACACATTTCCATGGACCCCTCCTCCTCCCAGCCGCCTTGGTCTGGAGCGCACACATCTGGATCTTCAGGATGTTGAGGAGTGTCGTCTTCTGCAAAGTACAACAGAACAGTCAAATGGTTAGCAGCACAGGAGGGGGCAGGATGGGTGGCATGAGTGGTCTGACGCAAAACTAAAAATCATGGTTTAAAAACTAGTATTAAAACACTCTACCTAAACGCACGTAGCATTTGAAATAAAGTAAATGAGTTGACGGCACAAATCATTACAAATGGGTATGATTTGGTGGCCATTACAGAAACGTGGTTGCAGGGTGGCCAAGACTGGGAATTAAACATACAGGGGTATCTGACGATTCGGAAAGATAGACAAGAAGGGAAAGGAGGTGGGGTTGCTCTTTTAATAAAGGATGAAATCAGGGCAGTTGTGAGAGACGACATTGGCTCCAATGAACAAAATGTTGAATCATTGTGGGTGGAGATTAGAGATAGTAAGGGGAAAAAGTCACTGGTGGGCGTAGTTTATAGGCGCCCAAATAATAACTTCACGGTGGGGCGGGCAATAATCAAGGGAATAATGGAGGCAGGTGAAAAAGGAACGGCAGTAATCATGGGGGATTTTATCCTACATATCGATTGGTCAAATCAAATCGCACGGGGTAGCCTGGAGGAGGAATTCATAGAATGCATACAGAATTGTTTCTTAAAACAGTATGTTACAGAACCTACAAGGGAGCAAGCTATCTTAGATCTGGTCCTGTGTAATGACACAGGAATAATAAACGATCTCCTAGTAAAAGATCCTCTCGGAATGAGTGATCACAGTATGGTTGAATTTGTAATATAGATGGAGGGTGAGGAAGTAGTGTCTCAAACGAGCGTACTATGCTTAAACAAAGGGGACTACAGTGGGATGAGGGCAGAGTTGGCTAAAGTAGACTGGGAACATAGACTAAACGGTGGCACAATTGAGGAACAGTGGAGGACTTTTAAGGAGCTCTTTCACAGTGCTCAACAAAAATATATTCCAGTGAAAAAGAAGGGCGGTAAGAGAAGGGATAACCAGTCGTGGATAACCAAGAAAATAAAGGAGAGTATCAAATTAAAAACCAATGCGTATAAGGTGGCCAAGGTTAGTGGGAAACTAGAAGATTGGGAAAATTTTAAACGACAGCAAAGAATGACTAAGAAAGCAATAAAGAAAGGAAAGATAGATTACGAAAGTAAACTTGCGCAAAACATAAAAACAGATAGTAAAAGCTTTTACAGATATATAAAAAGGAAAAGAGTGACTAAAGTAAATGTTGGTCCTTTAGAAGATGAGAAGGGGGATTTAATAATGGGAAATGTGGAAATGGTTGAGACCTTAAACAATTATTTAGCTTCGGTCTTCACAGTGGAAGACACAAAAACCATGCCAAAAATTGCTGGTCACAGGAATGTGGGAAGGGAGGACCTTGAGACAATCACTATCACTAGGGGGGTAGTGCTGGACAGGCTAATGGGACTCAAGGTAGACAAGTCCCCTGGTCCTGATGAAATGCATCCCAGGGTATGAAAAGAGATGGCGGAAGTTATAGCAGATGCATTCGTTATAATCTACCAAAAGTCTCTGGGCTCTGGGGAGGTACCAGCGGATTGGAAAGCAGCTAATGTAACACCTCTGTTTAAAAAAGGGGGCAGACAAAAGGCCGGTTAGTTTAACATCTGTCGTGGGGAAAATGCTTGAAACTATCATTAAGGAAGAAATAGCGGAACATCTAGATAGGAATAGTGCAATCAAGCAGACGCAACATGGATTCATGAAGGGGAAATCATGTTTAACTAATTTACTGGAATTCTTTGAGGATATAACTAGCATGGTGGATAGAGGTGTACCGATGGAGGTATTTAGATTTCCAAAAGGCATTCGATAAGGTGCCACACAAAAGGTTACTGCAGAAGATAAAGGTACACTGAGTCAGAGGAAATGTATTAGCATGGATAGAGAATTGGCTGGCGAACAGAAAGCAGAGAGTCGGGATAAATGGGTCCTTTTCAGGTTGGAAATCGATGGTTAGTGGTGTGCCACAGGGATCGGTGCTGGGACCACAACTGTTTACAATATACATAGATGACCTGGAGGAGGGGACAGAGTGTAGTGTAACAAAATTTGCAGATGACACAATGATTAGTGGGAAAGCGGGTTGTGTAGAGGACACAGAGAGACTGCAAAGAGATTTAGATAGGTTAAGCGAATGGGCTAAGGTTTGGCAGATGGAATACAATGTCGGAAAGTGTGAGGTCATCCACCTTGGGGAAAAAAACAGTAAAAGGGAATATTATTTGAATGGGGAGAAATTACAACATGCTGTGGTGCAGAGGGACCTGGGGGTCCTTGTGCATGAATCCCAAAAAGTTAGTTTGCAGGTGCAGCAGGTAATCAGGAAGGCGAATGGAATGTTGGCCTTCATTGCGAGAGGGATGGAGTATAAAAGCAGGGAGGTCCTACTGCAACTGTACAGGGTATTGGTGAGGCCGCACCTGGAGTACTGCGTGCAGTTTTGGTCACCTTACTTAAGGAAGGATATACTGGCTTTGGAGGGGGTGCAGAGATGATTCACTAGGCTGATTCCGGAGATGAGGAGGTTACCTTATGATGATAGATTGAGTTGACTGGGTTCAGAAGGATGAGGGGTGATCTTATAGAAACATTTAAAATAATGAAAGGGATAGACAAGATAGAGGCAGAGAGGTTGTTTCCACTAGTCGGGGAGACTAGAACTAGGGGGCACAGCCTCAAAATACGGGGGAGCCAATTTAAAACCGAGTTGAGAAGGAATTTGTGGAATTCTCTGCCCAGGGAAGCAGTTGAGGCTAGCTCATTGAATGTATTCAAGTCACAGATAGATAGATTTTTAACCAATAAGGGAATTAAGGGTTACGGGGAGAGGGCGGGTAAGTGGAGCTGAGTCCACGGCCAGATCAGCCATGATCTTTTTGAATGGCGGAGCAGGCTCGAGGGGCTAGATGGCCTACTCCTGTTCCTAATTCTTATGTTCTTATGTTCTTATGACGCGTGGCAGGCCAGTCAGCAGGTTGATTTGAAGGGCGACGATGCATTTTAATGACTCACCCTCACGTGTGGGTCCAGCTTGTGCAGAGCGGATTCTTTTTCTGCCGGTGCGACTCAGCCAGGCAGCAACCCTCTGTTCCAGGGGTGATAGTTGGGGCAGATTGGGGCCCTCCTCCTGTTCTAAGTCTTTCCCTTTTGTTGTTGGCAATTTCTTCTGCAAAGATGAAAATATTAATTTTCAGACATGGTGCGTTTCTGATGGGCGGGACACAAACAGATGCTCACATTTCCCATTGCAATTCAATTTAAAGATGAAGATATTACTTACACTCACTACTTGGCCAGTGTCCTGGCATTTCTTCTGGCATTGGCTTCCAGATCTTGCGGTATTGACCCCAGCGGAGAATTCTTCTGCAACGAGGTTCCAGCGTCTTCTCATTTCCTCGGGTGAAACGTTTGACGGAGCACTCTTGCTGATATCCAGCTCCAGCCATTTCTCCTCAATGACAGTCACTAGTTTCTCCACTTCCTCATGGAGGAAATTCTTTGTTCATGTTGCACGCTCTTGCATCATTGGTCTATTGGACTTACACGCAGGTAATGTTCAAAAATCACAGTTCTCACCTTTCTTCCTCCTATCCAGCACTCCTTTCCACTCCCTCAGTCACACACAAATAAATATTTAAACCTTGCCTTTATATATATGCTCCATTATCAATGATACTTAATTGGCAGATTGCCATGTTTCCTGTTGCATTGCGCATGCGTGCACGCTGAACCGCCCATTGCGCATGCGTGCACGTCGAACCGCCCACTGCGTGCACGCCGAACCGCCCATTGCGAATGCCAAACCGCCCATTGCGCATGCGTGCACGTTGAACCGCCCATTGCGCATGCGTGCACGCCGAACAGCCCATTGCGCATGCGTGCACGTTGAACCGTCCATTGCGCATGCGTGCACGCCGAACAGCCCATTGCGCATGCGTGCACGTTGAACCGACCATTGCGCATGCGTGCACGTTGAACCGTCCATTGCGCATGCGTGCACGCCGAACCGCCCATTGCGCATGCGTGCACGCCGAACCGCCCATTGCGCATGCGTGCACGCCGAACCGCCCATTGCGCATGCGCGCACGCTCAAACGGTCATGCATCCCCCTGCCGGCACTCCATAAAACGCTGGGCTCAAGTCCCGCCACCCAGCCGGTTGCGCTGAGCTAACACGGCCGAAGCTCCCTCCGCCGCACACCCCCAGCACCCGCCTCCGCAGGCTCTGCGGCGCCAGGCCGATGGAACCTCACACTCGGTGGCAATTTTAAATGAAAGGTTCTGTGACACTGACCTCCCCCAACGTGAGGAAACAATCTCTCTCCCTGACTCGCTCGTCCACCCGCCCCACTCGTCCACCCTTTGTCAAAACCTTCATGCTATCAGCAAATGTTAAGATTGTGCTCCCTGTACTCAAACCCCAACAGTGTGAGCCCGGCAGTGTAGCCGGACTGACCCCAGTCCCAACTCTTCCATTCCAGCACCACCCATTCACCCAACACTTTGCTTCCTGCCCACCGGCCAACCCTCTATCCGCGCGACCTCGCGTACAGCACACGCCTCGGGCCGCGAGCAGGGCAGGCAATGGCTCACGGTCGAGTGTGTTTCTAAACAACGACATACAGGCAGTCAGACAGGTAGAGAGGAATGGAAGAACAGACGCAATTACCTCTGGACTTACTGTGTTCTCCTTGGTCCGTTGCCAGATGATGCAGGTGAGGATCATGTGGAGCATCGACGAAGCCATGAAGACGATAAACGCCTTCTCGTGGAGCCCTGTAACAGCAAGAACAGGAAGAGGAATGGTCAGGGCTGAGATCCTTCACAGCATGCCCCCACCGCCCCATCAATACCCGGACTCCGAACATCCACCCCACCGATACCCGGGATCGGGGATCGTTCCCCGCCGAGACCCGGGATCGGGGATCGTTCCCCGCCGAGACCCGGGATCGGGGATCGTTCCCCGCCGAGACCCGGGATCGGGGATCGTTCCCCGCCGATACCCGGGATCGGGGATCGCTCCCCGCCGAGACCCGGGATCGGGGATCGCTCCCCGCCGAGACCCGGGATCGGGGATCGCTCCCCGCCGATACCCGGGATCGGGGATCGTTCCCCGCCGATACCCGGGATCGGGGATCGTTCCCCGCCGATACCCGGGATCGGGGATCGTTCCCCACCAATAAACGGGATCGGAGATCGTTCCCCATCGATACCCGGGATCGGATATCGTTCCCCACCAATACCCGGGATCGAGGATTGTTCCCCACCCATACCCGGGATCGGGGATCGTTCACCATCAATACCCGGGATCGGAGATCGTTCCCCACCAATACCCGGGATCGGGAATCGTTCCCCACCAATACCCGGGATCGGGGATCGTTCCCCACCAATACCCGGGATCGAGGATCGTTCCCCATCAATACTCGGCATCGGGGATCGTTCCCCATCAATTCCCGGGATCGGAGATAGTTCCCCATCAATACCCGGGATGGGAGGATCGTTCCCCATCAATACCCGGGATCGAGGATTGTTCCCCACCAATACCCGGGATCGGGGATCGTTCCCCACCAATACCCGGGATCGAGGATCGTTCCCCACCAATACCCGGGATCGGGGATCGTTCCCCACCAATACCCGGGATCGGGGATCTTTCCCCACCAATACCCGGGATCGGGGATCGTTCCCCACCAATACCCGGGATCGGGGATCGATCCCCACCAATACCCGGGATCGGGGATCGTTCCCCACCAATACCCGGGATCGGGGATCGTTCCCCACCAATACCCGGGATCGGGGATCGTTCCCCACCAATACCCGGGATCGAGGATCGTTCCCCATCAATACTCGGCATCGGGGATCGTTCCCCATCAATTCCCGGGATCGGAGATAGTTCCCCACCAATACCCGGGATCGAGGATCGTTCCCCATCAATACCCGGGATCGAGGATCGTTCCCCATCAATACCCGGGATGGGAGGATCGTTCCCCATCAATACCCGGGATCGGGGATCGTTCCCCACCAATACCCGGGATGGGAGGATCGTTCCCCATCAATACCCGGGATCAAGGATTGTTCCCCACCAATACCCGGGATCGGGGATCGTTCCCCACCAATACCCGGGATCGGGGATCGTTCCCCACCAATACCCGGGATCGAGGATCGTTCCCCATCAATACCCGGGATCGGGGATCGTTCCCCACCAATATCCGGCATCGGGGATCGTTCCCCATCAATACCCGGGATCGGGGATCGTTTTCCACCAATACCCGGGATCGGGGATCGTTCCCCACCAATATCCGGCATCGGGGATCGTTCCCCATCAATACCCGGGATCGAGGATCGTTCCCCATCAATACCCGGGATCGAGGATCGTTCCCCACCCATACCCGGGATCGGGGATCGTTCCCCATCAATACCCGGGATCGGGGATCGTTCCCCATCAATACCCGGGATCGGGGATCGTTCCCCATCAATACCCGGGATCGAGGATCGTTCCCCATCAATACCCGGGATCGGGGATCGTTCCCCATCAATACCCGGGATCGGGGATCGTTCCCCACCAATACCCGGGATCGGGGATCGTTCTCAGCCAATACCCGGGATCGGGGATCGTTCCCCACCAATATCCGGCATCGGGGATCGTTCCCCATCAATACCCGGGATCGAGGATCGTTCCCCATCAATACCCGGGATCGAGGATCGTTCCCCACCAATACCCGGGATCGAGGATCGTTCCCCACCAATACCCGGGATCGGGGATCGTTCTCCACCAATACCCGGGATCGGGGATCGTTCCCCATCAATACCCGGGATCGAGGATCGTTCCCCATCAATACCCGGGATCGGGGATCGTTCCCCATCAATACCCGGGATCGGGGATCGTTCCCCACCAATACCCGGGATCGGGGATCGTTCTCAGCCAATACCCGGGATCGAGGATCGTTCCCCACCAATACCCGGGATCGAGGATCGTTCCCCACCAATACCCGGGATCGGGGATCGTTCTCCACCAATACCCGGGATCGGGGATCGTTCCCCATCAATACCCGGGATCGGGGATCGTTCTCCACCAATACCCGGGATCGGGGATCGTTCCCCATCAATACCCGGGATCGGGGATCGTTCCCCACCAATACCCGGGATCGGGGATCGTTCTCAGCCAATACCCGGGATCGGGGATCGTTCCCCACCAATACCCGGGATCGAGGATCGTTCCCCACCAATACCCGGGATCGGGGATCGTTCTCCACCAATACCCGGGATCGGGGATCGTTCCCCATCAATACCCGGGATCGGGGATCGTTCCCCACCAATACCCGGGATCGGGGATCGTTCCCCACCAATACCCGGGATCGGGGATCGTTCCCCACCAATACCCGGGATCGGGGATCGTTCTCCGCCAATACCCGGGATCGGGGATCGTTCCCCACCAATACCCGGGATCGGGGATCGTTCCCCGCCAATACCCGGGATCGGGGATCGTTCTCCACCAATACCCGGGATCGGGGATCGTTGCCCATCAATACCCGGGATCGGGGATCGTTCCCCATCAATACCCGGGATCGAGGATCATTCCCCATCAATACCCGGGATCGAGGATCGTTCCCCATCAATACCCGGGATCGAGGATCGTTCCCCATCAATACCCGGGATCGAGGATCGTTCCCCATCAATACCCGGGATCGGGGATCGTTCCCCATCAATACCCGGGATCGAGGATCGTTCCCCATCAATACCCGGGATCGAGGATCGTTCCCCATCAATACCCGGGATCGAGGATCATTCCCCATCAATACCCGGGATCGAGGATCGTTCCCCATCAATACCCGGGATCGAGGATCGTTCCCCATCAATACCCGGGATCGGGGATCGTTGCCCATCAATACCCGGGATCGAGGATCGTTCCCCATCAATACCCGGGATCGAGGATCATTCCCCATCAATACCCGGGATCGGGGATCGTTCCCCATCAATACCCGGGATCGGGGATCGTTCTCCACCAATACCCGGGATCGGGGATCGTTCCCCATCAATACCCGGGATCGGGGATCGTTCCCCACCAATACCCGGGATCGGGGATCGTTCTCAGCCAATACCCGGGATCGGGGATCGTTCCCCACCAATACCCGGGATCGAGGATCGTTCCCCACCAATACCCGGGATCGGGGATCGTTCTCCACCAATACCCGGGATCGGGGATCGTTCCCCATCAATACCCGGGATCGGGGATCGTTCCCCACCAATACCCGGGATCGAGGATCGTTCCCCACCAATACCCGGGATCGAGGATCGTTCCCCACCAATACCCGGGATCGGGGATCGTTCTCCACCAATACCCGGGATCGGGGATCGTTCCCCATCAATACCCGGGATCGGGGATCGTTCTCCACCAATACCCGGGATCGGGGATCGTTCCCCATCAATACCCGGGATCGGGGATCGTTCCCCACCAATACCCGGGATCGGGGATCGTTCTCAGCCAATACCCGGGATCGGGGATCGTTCCCCACCAATACCCGGGATCGAGGATCGTTCCCCACCAATACCCGGGATCGGGGATCGTTCTCCACCAATACCCGGGATCGGGGATCGTTCCCCATCAATACCCGGGATCGGGGATCGTTCCCCACCAATACCCGGGATCGGGGATCGTTCTCAGCCAATACCCGGGATCGAGGATCGTTCCCCACCAATACCCGGGATCGAGGATCGTTCCCCACCAATACCCGGGATCGGGGATCGTTCTCCACCAATACCCGGGATCGGGGATCGTTCCCCATCAATACCCGGGATCGGGGATCGTTCTCCACCAATACCCGGGATCGGGGATCGTTCCCCATCAATACCCGGGATCGGGGATCGTTCCCCACCAATACCCGGGATCGGGGATCGTTCTCAGCCAATACCCGGGATCGGGGATCGTTCCCCACCAATACCCGGGATCGAGGATCGTTCCCCACCAATACCCGGGATCGGGGATCGTTCTCCACCAATACCCGGGATCGGGGATCGTTCCCCACCAATACCCGGGATCGAGGATCATTCCCCATCAATACCCGGGATCGAGGATCGTTCCCCATCAATACCCGGGATCGAGGATCATTCCCCATCAATACCCGGGATCGAGGATCGTTCCCCATCAATACCCGGGATCGAGGATCGTTCCCCATCAATACCCGGGATCGAGGATCGTTCCCCATCAATACCCGGGATCGGGGATCGTTCCCCATCAATACCCGGGATCGAGGATCGTTCCCCATCAATACCCGGGATCGAGGATCGTTCCCCATCAATACCCGGGATCGAGGATCATTCCCCATCAATACCCGGGATCGAGGATCGTTCCCCATCAATACCCGGGATCGAGGATCGTTCCCCATCAATACCCGGGATCGGGGATCGTTGCCCATCAATACCCGGGATCGGGGATCGTTCCCCATCAATACCCGGGATCGAGGATCGTTCCCCATCAATACCCGGGATCGAGGATCATTCCCCATCAATACCCGGGATCGAGGATCGTTCCCCATCAATACCCGGGATCGGGGATCGTTCCCCATCAATACCCGGGATCGGGGATCGTTCCCCATCAATACCCGGGATGGGAGGAAGGGGAACTTAACATCTCTGAATCAATGGGACCTCAAGAGAGGCCCCTCGTCAGCCCTGCGCCCCGAGTAACGTCCCCGTGGGCAAGCATGGCAGAGCAAGGACGGGCGAACGTGGGCGAATGCGGGCGGGCGAGCAGGGACGGGCGCGGGTTGGCGGGCGAGCGCGGGTTGGCGGGCGAGCAGGGACGGGCAGGCGCGGGTTGGCGGGTGAGCGGCTGTCCGTGGGCGAATGCGGGCGGGCGAGCAGGGACGGGCGAGCGTGGGCGAAAGAGCAGGGACGGGCGAGCGTGGGCGAAAGAGCAGGGACGGGCGAGCGTGGGCGAAAGAGCAGAGACGGGCGAGCGTGGGTGAATCCTGGCGGGCGAGCAGGGACGGGCGGGCGCGGGTTGGCGGGCGAGCAGGGACGGGCGGGCGCGGGTTGGCGGGCGAGCAGGGACGGGCGTGGGTGAATCCTGGCGGGCGAGCAGGGACGGGCAGGCGCGGGTTGGCGGGCGAGCGGCTGTCCGTGGGCGAATGCGGGCGGGCGAGCAGGGACGGGCGAGCGTGGGTTGGCGGGCGAGCAGGGACGGGCGAGCGTGGACGAAAGAGCAGGGACGGGCGAGCGTGGGTGAATCCTGGCGGGCGAGCAGGGACGGGCGGGCGCGGGTTGGCGGGCGAGCAGGGACGGGCGCGGGTTGGCGGGCGAGCAGGGATGGGCGCGGGTTGGCGGGCGAGCAGGGACGGGCGGGCGCGGGTTGGCGGGCGAGCAGGGACGGGCGGGCGGGCGCGGGTTGGCGGGCGCGGGTTGGCGGGCGAGCAGGGACGGGCGGGCGCGGGTTGGCGGGCGAGCGGGGACGGGCGCGGGTTGGCGGGCGAGCGGGGACGGGCGCGGGTTGGCAGGCGAGCAGGGACGGGCGGGCGGGCGCGGGTTGGCGGGCGAGCAGGGATGGGCGAGCGTGGGCGTGGGTTGGCGGGCGAGCAGGGACGGGCGGGCGGGCGCGGGTTGGCGGGCGAGCGGCTGTCCGTGCACTCACAGTGGTTCTCCGTAGACGAGATGTAGGTGAGGATTAGCAGTGCTAGGTTCTCCAGCAGGTTGGAGAACAGGTTGGCCAAGCAGAGCGGGCCGTACCAGCGGCCCGGCGAGGGGACACGCCGGTAGTGGTTCCAGTACGTCACACCGACCAGCAGGCGAGGCGCCGAATGCAGGCCGATGCAGAACCGCCAGACATAGCGCTGCGGCGTCTCCCCTCCAATGGCAGCACTGATCGATGGCAGGTAGTTACGGACCTGGAGAAATAAATAGGGGCCTTAATATCCACAGCACTCGGGTACAAAGAAGAAAGACTTGCATTTATATAGCACCTTTCACAACCACCGGTCGTCTCAAAGCGCTTTACAGCCAATGAAGTACTTTTGGAGGGTAGTCACTGTTGTAATGTGGGAAACGCAGCAGCCAATTTGCGCACAGCAAGCTCCCACACACAGCAATGTGATAATGACCAGATAATCTGTTTTAGTGTTGTTGATTGAAGGGTAAATACTGGCCCCAGGACACCGGGGAGAACCCCCCTGCTCGTCTTCAAAATAATCCCATGGGATCCTTTACATCCACTTGAGGGGGCAGACGGGGAATCGGTTTAATGTCTCATCCGAAAGACAGCACCTCTGACAGTGTGACGCTCCCTCAGCACTGTCCCTCCGACAGTGCGGCGCTCCCTCAACACTGCCCCTCCGACAGTGCGGCGCTCCCTCAACACTGTCCCTCCGACAGTGCGGCGCTCCCTCAGCACTGTCCCTCCGACAGTGCGCGCTCCCTCAGCACTGCCCCTCCGACAGTGCGGCGCTCCAGCACTGCCCCTCCGACAGTGCGGCGCTCCCTCAGTACTGACCCTCTGACAGTGCGGCGCTCCCTCAGCACTCCCTCAGTACTGCCCCTCCGACAGTGCGGCGCTCCCTCAGTACTGCCTCTCCGACAGTGCAGCACTCCCTCACTACTGCCCCTCCGACAGTGCAGCGCTCCCTCAGCACTGCCCCTCCGACAGTGCAGCACTCCCTCAGTACTGCACTGGGGGTTTCAGCCCAGATTCCTGGAGTGGAACTTGAACCCACAACCTTCCGACTCGGGCGAGTGTGCTGCCCACTGAACCACAGCTGACACAGTGGGTAGAAGTTATGGTGCAGCTATACAAAGCCCTGGTTAGACCACACCTGCAATATTGCGTTCAGTTCTAGGCAACACAAGGAAGGAGGAAGTGCAGCGTAGGCTGAGCAGATACCCGGACTCCAAAGGTTAATTTACGAGGAGAGATTACACAAATTGGGGTTATATTCTCAAGAATTTAGACGGTTAAAGGGTGATCCGATTGAAGTTTTGAACAATAACTTGTATTTATATCACATCTTTAACATAATAAAATGTCCTAAGGCGCTTCACAGGCGTGTTATAAGACAAAAAAAATTAATTTGACACTGAGCCAGGAGAAATCAGGGCGGGTGACCAAGAGCTGGGTAAAAGAGGGAGGTTTTAAGGAGGAGAGAGAGGTAGAGAGGCGGAGAGGTTTAGGGAGGGAGTTCCAGAGCTTGGGGCCCCAGGCAGCTGAAGGCACGGCCACCGATGGTAAAGCAGTTATAAACATATAACGAGCATGGTGGATAGAGGTGTACCGATGGATGTGGTGTATTTAGATTTCCAAAAGGCATTCGATAAGGTGCCACACAAAAGGTTACTGCAGAAGATAAAGGTACGCGGAGTCAGAGGAAATGTATTAGCATGGATAGAGAATTGGCTGGCTAACAAAAAGCAGAGAGTCGGGATAAATGGGTCCTTTTCGGGTTGGAAATCGGTGGTTAGTGGTGTGCCACAGGGATCGGTGCTGGGACAACTGTTTACAGTATACATAGATGACCTGGAGGAGGGGACAGAGAGACAAAATTTGCAGATGACACAATGATTAGTGGGAAAGCGGGTTGTGTAGAGGACACAGAGAGGCTGCAAAGAGATTTAGATAGGTTAAGCGAATGGGCTAAGGTTTGGCAGATGGAATACAATGTCGGAAAATGTGAGGTCATCCACCTTGGGAAAAAAAACAGTAAAAGGGAATATTATTTGAGTGGGGAGAAATTACAACATGCTGTGGTGCAGAGGGACCTGGGGGTCCTTGTGCATGAAACTCTTTTCGGAGTAAACAAAAAACATTACACCGTGCCACCCGATCTGGGGGAAACACCAACATTTACAAGGCCCTTGTTTTTTGGGGGGGGGGTTTTTTGGGCACAGAATCAAATTTTTTTCCAAGTGCCCCCTATAAAAGAGGAGGGGGACACTAAAAGCACCGGCAATCAAAACAAATTAACTTAAAAACATAAATTAAAATTAAAATTTGGTTGCCGGGCGTGATGATGCACTCCAGTCCCTCCGGTGCCCACCTCTCGCGGAAGGCCGCGAGCGTCCTTGTGCATGAATCCCAAAAAGTTAGTTTGCAGGTGCAGCAGGTAATCAGGAAGGCGAATGGAATGTTGGCCTTCATTGCAAGAGGGATGGAGTACAAAAGCAGGGAGGTCCTGCTGCAACTGTACAGAGTATTGGTGAGGCCGCACCTGGAGTACTGCGTGCAGTTTTGGTCACCTTACTTAAGGAAGGATATACTAGCTTTGGAGGGGGTACACAGACGATTCACTAGGCTGATTCCGGAGATGAGGGGGTTACCTTATGATGATGGATTGAGTAGACTGGGTCTTTACTCGTTGGAGTTCAGAAGGATGAGGGTGATCTTATAGAAACATTTAAAATAATGAAAGGGATAGACAAGATAGAGGCAGAGAGGTTGTTTCCACTGGTCGGGGAGACTAGAACTAGGGGGCACAGCCTCAAAATACGGGGGAGCCAATTTAAAACCGAGTTGAGAAGGAATTTCTTCTCCCAGAGGGTTGTGAATCTGTGGAATTCTCTGCCCAAGGAAGCAGTTGAGGCTAGCTCATTGAATGTATTCAAATCACAGATAGATAGATTTTTAACCAATAAGGGAATTAAGGGTTACGGGGAGAGGGCGGGCAAGTGGAGCTGAGTCCACGGCCAGATCAGCCATGATCTTGTTGAATGGCAGAGCAGGCTCGAGGGGCTAGATGGCCTACTCCTGTTCCTAATTCTTATGTTCATTTTAAATCTGAGATTGAGAGATTTTTGTGAACCAAAGGTATCAAGGGATATGGTCCAAAGGTGGCTAGACGGAGTTAGATTGCAAATCAGCCATGATCTCATTGGGGATGAATGGCCTCCTCCTATTTCCTATGAGGAGCGCACAAAGTTGCTCGTCGTGTTTTTAAGCCCATAGTCACCATTGTAAATTGCTATAGCAGCATTTTCCATTCAATTTTTACTATGTCAACCGTCACAGTGTAGATGCCTCCTCTGCCACTAGATGGAGCATCTCTCTCGCTCTCAACGCCACCAACTTCATGTATGTAAAAATATTATATTCATAGATATAATAGGAGTGATGAAAGAATGGAGTAGGCGAGAGGGAAGCAGACAGTTGTCGGTGGTTGAGGGATTTAGAGCAAGGCGTTATCGATAGAAGATTAAATATAAGCGATTTGGAACAGAAGTCTGGAGAAACCTCTTGATGCATTTGCCCACCAAGTTCCCTAAACTCTTTATCCTCTTTTCCTGTATCCACCTACCCAAATCCAACCTTGAATATTCTCATAGTTTCTGCCGCAACCACTGACCCTGGGAGTGAATCACACAGCCTCACGACTCTCTGAAGAGCTCTCTCCTCCCCTCCGTTCGAAATCTCAAGTTTGATTGTCCGTCCCCTTGTTCGAGACCCTCAACGACTGGAAAAAGTCTGCTCTTAGGAACACAGGAACAGGAGGAAGCCATTCAGGCCCTTGAGCTTCCTCCAGCCATTCAATCAGATCGCGGCTGATCTGTATCTCAACAGATTTCCTGCCCTGGTTCCGTGACCCTGAATACCTCTTACCCAACAGACATCTATCAATCCCAGTTTTGAAATCTCCCATTGCCTCCCGGCCTCAACAGTTTTCTGGGGGAGAGAGTTCCAGATTCCCAGCACCCTTTGTGTGAAGAAGTGCTCCCTGACATCACCCTGAACGGCCGGGCTCTAATTTTAAGGTCCTGCCCCTTGTTCTGGACTCCCCCCACCAGAGGGAACAGTTTCTCTCGATCCACCCGATCGAATCCTGTAATCATCGTAAACCCCTCGATCAGATCGCCCTCAATCTTCTACACTCGAGGGATACAGGCCCAGTCTGTGCAGCCTGCCCTCGGGATTTAACCCTTTCAGCCCCTGCTGCCCTTGTCCTTCTAGGCGGTAGAGGTCGCGGGTTTGGGAGGTGCTGCCGAAGAAGCCTTGGCGAGTTGCTGCAGTGCATCTTGTAGATGGTGCACACTGCAGCCACGGTGCGCTGGCTGGTGTCGAGTTTCTCGAGTGTTGTTGAAGCTTCACTCATCCAGGCAAGTGGAGAGTATTCCATCACACTCCTGACGTGTTCCTTGTAGATGGTGGAAAGGCTTTGGGGAGTCAGGAGGTGAGACACCGCAAAATACCCAGCCTCTGTCCTGCTTTTAGAATCATACCAGCTCTCTGTAAGAGCACTTCAGCCAGTCCCACTCCCCCGCCCTTTCCCTGCAGTCCTGCAAATGTTTTCCTTCAGATACTTATCCAACTCCCTTTTGAAAGCCACGATTGAGTCTGCCTCCCCCACCTTCTCAGGCAGCGCATTCCAGATCCTAACCACTCGCTGCGTAAAGAAGTGTTTTCTTACATTGCCCTTTGGTTCTTCTGCCAATCGCCTTAAATCTGAGTCCCTCTGGTTCCCGACCCTTCCACCAATGGGAACAGGTTCTCTCTCTCTACTCTGTCCAGACCCGTCATGATTTTGAACACCTCGATCAAATCTCCTCTCAACCTTCTCTGCTCCAAGGAGAACAACCTCAGCTTCTCTAGTCTATCCACGTCACTGAAGTCCCTCATCCCTGGAACCATTCTGCTCCCTCTCTAAGGCCTTCACATCCTTCCTAAAGTGTGGTGCCCAGAATTGGACACAATACTCCAGCTGGGGCTGAACCAGTGTCTTATACAGGTTCATCATAACTTCCTTGCTTTTGTACTCTGTGCCTCTATTTATGAAGCCCAGGATCCCATAAGCTGTTTAACCGTTTTCTCAACCTGCCCTGCCACCTTCAGTGATTTGTGCCCATATACCCCCAGGTCTCTCTCTTCATGCACCCCCTTTAGGATTGTACCTTTTAATTTATATTGCCTCTCCTCATTCTTTCTACCTGCTCCATTATCTGAGGAGTTGTGAATGGAACTGAACACTGTGCAGTCATCAGTGAACATCCCCACTTCTGACCTTATGATGGAGGGAAGGTCATTGATGAAACAGCTGAAGATGGTTGGGTCTAGGACACTGCCCTGAGGAACTCCTGCAGTGATGTCCTGGGGCTGGGGTGATTGACCTCCCAACACCCACAACCATCTTCCTTTGTGCTGGGTATGACTCCAGCCAGTGGAGAGTTTTCCCCGATTCCCATTGACTTCACTTTTACTGGGGATCCTTGATGCCACACTCGGTCAAATGCTGCCTTGATGTCGAGAGCAGTCACTCTCACCTCACCTCTGGAATTCAGCTCTTTTGTCCATGTTTGGACCGAGGCTGTAATAAGGTCTGGAGCCGAGTGGTTCTGGCGGAACCCAAACTGGGCATCGGTGAGCAGGTTATTGGTAACACTGTCACTTGGCTGATGATTGAGAGTAGACTGATGGGGCGGTAATTGGTCCAATTGGATCTGTCCTGCTTTTTGTGGACAGGACATACCTGGGAGGTTTTCCACATTGTCGGGTAGATGCCAGCGTTGTAGCTGGACTGGAACAGCTTGGCTAGAGGCGCGGCTAGTTCTGGAGCCTGAGTAATCAGCAGGAGGTTTCCTTGCCCATGTGTGACCTGAAGCCAGGAGACTTCATGGAATCCAGAGTCAATGTTGAGGACTCCCTCCCGACTGTGTACCACTGAGCTGCCACCCCAGGTGGGTCTGTCCTGCCGGTGGGACAGAACATACCCAGGGATGGTGATGGAGGAGTCTGGGGCATTGGCTGAAAGGTAGGATTCTGTGAGTATGATGTCAGGCTGTTGCTAACTCCACTCCTGAAAGTTCTGGCTCGAACTTTTAGGCTATGCCCCCTAGTCCTAGAATTCCCCCAACGAGCAGATACGGTTTCTCTCTAACTCTTTTAAATAATGCAATTCAACCATGCACCCCCTTGTTAAAGGGGCATAACCACTGGAACCTGCAAACTAACCAAAAACGTTCAAGAAAACTGAACAAATCAAATCAACATGTGCTTTGCAGGGGTGATGATGCACTGCAGACCATCCGGTGCCCACCAGGAGTGCAATACTTTCTCTCTATCTACCCCATCCGTTCCCCTTAATATCTTGAAAAGTTCGATCAGATCACCCCTCAAGCGCCTCATTTCCGGGGAATACAACACACATCGAAGCGAGGGGAGCGGCAGACTGCCCCGCTCCACCCCACCGCCACTCACCTTGCAGTGTGTCGCTGTGGTCTCCTCGAAGTTAAACAGCAGCGACCAAATCACACAGAAGACGAAGCCAAAGAGCGGGCACATCACCGTGCCGACGGCCAAGGTGGTGAACCGTAGCCGCAGCAGGCCCGGGTCCTTATCCAGCGGCAGGAACAGGGGCAGCATCCTGCACATTACAACACAGAGAAAAGATTTACAGATCAACGATCGGCGGCAGACAACCAGCTCCGTCACACAAACAAACCCGAGGCCTGCACCAGGGCAGTACTGAGGGAGTGCCGCACTGTCGGAGGGGCAGTACTGAGGGAGTGCCGCACTGTCAGAGGGGCAGTGCTGAGGGAGTGCCGCACTGTCGGAGGGGCAGTGCTGAGGGAACGCCGCACTGTCGGAGGGGCAGTGCTGAGGGAGTGCCGCACTGTCGGAGGGGCAGTGCTGAGGGAACGCCGCACTGTCGGAGGGGCAGTGCTGAGGGAGTGCCGCACTGTCAGAGGGGCAGTACTGAGGGAGTGCCGCACTGTCAGAGGGGCAGTACTGAGGGAGCGCCGCACTGTCGGAGGGGCAGTACTGAGGGAGCGCCGCACTGTCGGAGGGGCAGTACTGAGGGAGTGCTGCACTGTCGGAGGGGCAGTACTGAGGGAGTGCCGCACTGTCGGAGGGGCAGTACTGAGGGAGTGCCGCACGGTCGGAGGGGCAGTACTGAGGGAGCGCCGCACTGTCGGAGGGGCAGTACTGAGGGAGCGCCGCACTGTCGGAGGGGCAGTACTGAGGGAGTGCCGCACTGTCGGAGGGGCGGTGCTGAGGGAGCGCCGCACTGTCGGAGGAGGGAGTGCCGCACTGTCAGAGAGGCAGTACTGAGGGAGTGCCGCACTGTCGGAGAGGCAGTACTGAGGGAGTGCCGCACTGTCGGAGGGGCAGTACTGAGGGAGTGCCGCACTGTCGGAGGGGCAGTACTGAGGGAGTGCCGCACTGTCGGAGGGGCAGTACTGAGGGAGTGCCGCACTGTCGGAGGGGCAGTACTGAGGGAGTGCCGCACTGTCGGAGGGGCGGTGCTGAGGGAGCGCCGCACTGTCGGAGGGGCAGTACTGAGGGAGCGCCGCACTGTCGGAGGGGCAGTACTGAGGGAGCGCCGCACTGTCAGAGGGGCAGTACTGAGGGAGTGCCGCACTGTCGGAGGGGCAGTACTGAGGGAGTGCCGCACTGTCGGAGGGGCGGTACTGAGGGATGAGACATTAAACTGTCTGTCCCGCTGCATCAGGTGTTCACTAACAAGGGCAGGGCATGACTCAAAGACAGGCTGTCCAGGCCGCTCTCTAATCCATTTCAACCAAAACTATCAAAAAGCAGACCTGGTCATTCCCCTTGTCATTTGTACGATCTTGCTGTGTGCAACCCCGCCGTCATATTCACCTGCAAAACAGACAGTGCGCTTCAAAGTTATTCAGTGCATGAAGCACTTTGCAGCTGTTCTGACATTACATGCCGTTATATAAATGCAAGTATTAATCGTACCAGACGGAGTGAATCGTTCCCTGATACCCGCTGTGCACTGTACATATACAGGAGACACTGAGTGTACAGTACCAGATGGAGTGAATCGTTCCCTGTTACCCGCTGTGTGCTGTACATATACAGGAGACACTGAGACACACATGGGCTGTACAGTACCAGACGGGAGTGAATCGTTCCCTGTTACCCACTGTGCACTGTACATATACAGGAGACACTGAGTGTACAGTACCAGACGGGAGTGAATCGTTCCCTGTTACCCACTGTGCACTGTACATATACAGGAGACACTGAGTGTACAGTACCAGACGGGAGTGAATCGTTCCCTGTTACCCGCTGTGTGCTGTACATATACAGGAGACACTGAGACACACACGGAGTGTACAGTACCAGACGGGAGTGAATCGTTCCCTGTTACCCACTGTGCACTGTACATATACAGGAGACACTGAGACACACATGGGCTGTACAGGAGCAGATGAATCGTTCCCTGTTACCCGCTGTGCACTGTACATGTACAGGAGCTGGCACTGGGATGAAGGATTACGCACACAGACTTTTAAATAAAATTCTACCACTTTGATGCAGCACCTTCTGATGTGGAAACATCTGGAAGAAGCTGTTCAGGTGATGAATGACTTTCCAAGTGCACAGAAGCAGAGTCGTCGTGTCGACAAACGCAACTACGTTCCAAAGGCAAATGAAGTTAGTCTGAGGGTTCAATGATTGTAGACTGGTCGGCCTCCCATCTGCCACCCTCCGTAAACTTTAGCTCACCCAAGACTCTGCTGCCCGACTCTGTCCCACTTTACAACCTGCCCACATCAACCCTCCGTGCTCACTGATTAGCGCTCTGACTGACCATGCTGCCATTTCTAACCTCGCCAGCTTTTTCTACATCTTTGTCTGATTGCAGCTCCGTGAGATCCCTTGGGATGTCTTTCCACATCCAGTGTGTTGTATAAATATATAAGGTTCTTCGAATACACTTCATCAACAATAGCAAGAACATAGAGCGGGGAGAGAATAAAAGGGGGCAAGGGTTATAACAGGCGTGGGAGACGATTTAAAATGTGGAAGTTAGGAAGTTGGGGGAACTTTTCACTGAAAGAGAAAGGGAGTTGTGGAATAGAGACATAGAAAATTGGTGCAGGAGTAGGCCATTCGGCCCTTCGATCCTGCACCACCATTCAATAAGTTCATGGCTGAACATGCAACTTCAGTACCCCATTCCTGCTTTCTCGCCATACCCCTTGATCCCCCTAGTAGTAAGGACTACATCTAACTCCTAAGATAGCAGGGAAACAGGTTGACGTGAAGAGGGTGCAGAGATTGACCAGAATGGTTCCAGGGATGAGGGACTTCAATGACGTGCAGGGACTGGAGAACCTGGGGTTGTTCTCCTTGGAGCAGAGAAGGTTGAGAGGCGATTTGATCGAGGGGTTCAAAATGATGAAAAGTTTTGATAGAATAAATAAAAAGAATTAAAGACTTGCATTTATATAGCGCCTTTCACGACCACTGGACGTCCCAAATCGCTTCACAGCCAATTAAGTACTTTTTGGAGTGTAGTCACTGTTGTAATGTAGGAAACGCGGCAGCCAATTTGTGCACAGCAAGCTCCCACACACAGCAATGTGATAATGACCTGATAATCTATTTTAGTGATGATGATTGAGGGATAAATATTGGCCCCAGGACACCGGGGAGGACGCCCCTGCTCTTCTGCAAAATAATCCCATGGGATCTTTTACATCCACCTGAGGCAGATAGGGCCTCGGTTTAACGTCTCATCCGAACGATGGCACCTCCGACAGTGCGGCACTCCCTCAGTACTGCCCCTCCGACAGTGCGGCACTCCCTCAGTACTGCCCCTCCGACAGTGCGGCACTCCCTCAGTACTGCCCCTCCGACAGTGCGGCACTCCCTCAGTACTGCCCCTCCGATAGTGCGGCGCTCCCTCAGTACTGCCCCTCCGACAGTGCGGCGCTCCCTGTCTCTCTCTGTCGGGCCTGATCCGGCTCTGCGGCCTAGCGGGCGCTCGGAAGCCTGAGCCTCGCGTGATTGCCGCGGCGGGTCTCGGGAGGTGGCGGCGCTTCAGCAACAAACAATGACCGGCGACGCCAGCAACACAGGCCGAGGTCGGGGCCGCGGGGGCCGGAATCCAAATAATCATCAACCTGAGCTCCAAGAGAGCGGCCCGGCTCCCGGTCTGGGCAGAGGGAGGGGCCTGAGATAGAGGGAGGAGCCTGGGGCAGGGGAGGGAGAGAGGGAGGGGCCTGAGATAGAGGGAGGAGCCTGGGCCAGGGGAGGGAGAGAGGGAGGGGCCTGGGACAGAGGGAGGAGCCTGGGGCAGGGGAGGGAGAGAGGGAGGGGCCTGGGACAGAGGGAGGGGCCTGAGATAGAGGGAGGGGCCTGGGACAGAGGGAGGGGCCTGAGATAGAGGGTGGAGCCTGGGCAGGGGAGGGAGAGAGGGAGGGGCCTGGGCCAGGGGAGGGAGAGAGAGAGGTGCCTGGGACAGAGGGAGGGGCCTGAGATAGAGGGAGGAGCCTGGGGCAGGGGAGGGAGAGAGGGAGGGGCCTGGGCCAGGGGAGGGAGAGAGGGAGGAGCCTGGGCCAGGGGAGGGAGAGAGGGAGGGGCCTGGGCCAGGGGAGGGAGAGAGGGAGGGGCCTGTGGCAGGTGAGAGGTCTGGGATAGGGGGAGGGGTCTGGGGCAGGGAAAGGGGTCTGGGATAGGGAGGGGCCTGAGATAGAGGGAGGGACCTGAGACAGGGGAGGAGATAGAGGGAGGGGCCTGGGGCAGGGGAGTGGCCTGGGATAGGGGGAGGGGTCTGGGGCAGGGGAGGGGCCTGAGATAGAGGGAGGGGCCTGGGACAGAGGGAGGGCCCTGGGATAGAGGGAGGGGCCTGGGATAGAGGGAGGGGACTGGGATAGGGGGCGGGGCCTGGGATAGAGGGAGGGGGCTGGGACATGGCGAAGGACCTGGGATAGAGGGAGGGGTCTGGGATAGAGTGAGGGGTCTTTGGCAGGGGGAGGGGACTGGGATAGGGGAGGAGCCTGGGACAGGGGGAGGGGCCTGGGATAGAGGAAGGGCCTAGGATACAGGGAGGGGCCTGGGATAGAGGGAGTGGTCTTGGATAAAGGGAGGGGCCTGGGATAGGAGGAGGGGCCTGGGAAAGGGGGCGGGGTGTGGTCTTGGATAAAGGGAGGGGCCTGGGATAGGAGGAGGGGCCTGGGAAAGGGGGCGGGGACTGGGTTCAGGAGGCCTGGGATAGAGGGCGGGGCCTGGGATAGGGGGTGGAGCCTGGGATAAAGGGAGTGGCCTGGGATAGAGGGAGGGGCCTGGGACAGGGGGAGGAGCCTGGGATAGAAGAGGGGTCTGGGATAAGGGGAGGCGTCAGGGATAGGGGAGGGGCTTGGGGTAGGGGGGGTCAGGGATCGGGGAGGGGTCTGGGATAGAGGGAGGGGCCTAGGGCAGGAGTGGGGCCTGGGATAGGAGGAGGGGCCTGGGACGGGGGGAGGGGCCTGGGATAGATTCAATAAGATCATGGCTGTAATGTGATACACCCCTTGATTCCCGTGAGTCCAAAAATCTAAAGAATTCCAAAGATTCACCACCCTCTGAGCGAAGAAGTTTCTCTTCATCTCAGTCTTAAATGACCGACCCCTTATCCTGAGACTGTGACCCCTGCTTCTAGACTCTCCAGCTCGGGAGAAACAACCTCTCAGCATCTACCCTGTCAATCCCCCTCAGAATCTTGTCTGTTTCAATGAGATCGCCTCTCATTCTTCTAAACTCCAGAGAGTAATGGCCCATTCTACTCAATCTCTCCTCATAGAACAACCCGCTCATCCCAGGAATCAATCTAGTGAACCTTTGTTGCACCCCGTCTAAGGCAATTTGTTTTTTTATTTGCAATAAAATTAGCTATTTACTTACATTTATCGTATTACCTATTTAATTCTCTATATTAACGAGTGAACTCCCTGTGACATTGTGCACAAGGAGTCAGGACGTGGAGCGGGCTTCAGTTAACGGGCAAGTGAGAGGATGGGGCGTCATTCGGCAATGGTTTGCAGACATAAGTTCAATCCCTATCTTAAAGTTGTGCATTTTGTCGCTATTTTCTATATATATAATAAATTCCCACGTCCATGCTTATAACAAAAGCCACCTATGTAAGCTTGTCACGCTGGGCGCACCTTCTTAGCAGTGAAGCTGCAGCACCTCTACTGGAGAGACGGTATCATTGCACTGTGACAGTTTACATAGAATCCAGCAGTGCCTGTGTCGGGGCAGGAAAGCAGCCCATTATTACAGATGGGCTGCTTGCATTCGAACATATAGGACTGGACCCACAAAGGCCAGTGCAATGACTACATACATCATGCTGCAATTATTACACATCAGATTGTGCAATTATTATCCTGCCTTTAGGGAAGGAAATAAGAACATAAGAACATAAGAAATAGGAGCAGGAGTCGTCCATTCGGCCCCTCGAGTCTGCTCCGCCATTTATACGATCATGGCTGATCTGATCATGGATTCAGCTCCACTTCCCTGCCCGCTCCCCATAACCCTTTTCACCTTATCGCTCAAATATCTGTCAATCTCCACCTTAAATATATTCAATGACCCAGCTTCCACAGCTCTTTTGGCAGAGAATTCCAAAGATTTACAACCCTATGAGAGAAGAAATTCCTCCTCATCTCAGTTTAAAATTTTTAAATGGGCGCCCCCTTATTCTGAGACGATGTCCCCTAGTTTTAGTTTCCCTTATGAGTGGAAATATCCTCCCTGCATCTACCTTGTCGAGTTCCCTCATTATCTTAGATGTTTCGATAAGATCACCTCTCATCCTTCTGAACTACAATCAGTATAGGCCCAACCTACTCAACCAATCTTCATAAGTCAAGCCCCTCATCTCTGGAATCAACCTAGTGAACCTTCTCTGAACAGCCTCCATTGCAAGTATTTCCTTCCTTAAATAGGGAGACTAAAACTGTACGCAGTACTCCAGGTGTGGCCTCACCAATACCCTGTACAGTTGTAGCAGGACTTCCCTGCTTTTACAGAAACATAGAAACATAGAAAATAGGTGCAGGAGAAGGCCATTCGGCCCTTCGAGCCTGCACCACCATTCAATAAGATCATGGCTGATCATTCACCTCATTTCCTGCTTTCTCTCCTTACCCCTTGATCCCTTTAGCCGTAAGGGCCATATCTAACTCCCTCTTGAATATATCCAATGAACTGGCATCAACAAATTTCTGCGGTAGGGAATTCCACAGGCTAACAACTCTCTGAGTGAAGATGTTTCTCCTCATCTCAGTCCCAAATGGCTTACCCCTTATCCTTAGACTATGTCCCATGATTCTGGACTTCCCTAACATCGGGAACATTCTACCTGCATCTAACCTGTCCAGTCCTGTCAGAATTCTGTATGTTTCTATGAGATCCCCTCTCATCCTTCTAAACTTCAGTGAATACAGGCCCAGTCGATCCAGTCACTCCTCATATGTCAGTCCAGCCATCCCGGGAATCAGTCTGGTGAACCTTCGCTGCACTCACTCAATAGCAAGAACGTCCTTCCTTAGATTAGGAGACCAAAACTGAACACAATATTCCAGGTGAGGCCTCACTAAGGCCCTGTACAACTACAGTAAGACCTCCGTGCTCCTATACTCAAATCCCCTAGCTATGAAGGCCAACATACCATTTGCCTTCTTCACCGCCTGTTGTACCTGCATGCCAACTTTCAATGACTGATGTACCAAGACACCCAGGTCTCGTTGCACCTCCCCTTTTCCTAATCTGCCAGCATTCAGATAATATTCTGCCTTCGTGTTTTTGCTACCAAAGTGGATAACCTCACATTTATCCACATTATACTGCATCTACCACGCGTTTGCCCACTCACCTCACCTGTCTAAGTCACCCTGCAGCCTTTTAGCGTCCCCCTCACAGCTCACACCGCCACCCAGCTTAGTGTCATCTGCAAACTTGGAGATATTACACTCAATTCCCTCATCCAAATCATTAATGTATATTGTAAATAACTGGGGTCCCAGCACTGAACCCTGCGGCACCCCACTAGTTACTGCCTGCCACTCTGAAAAGGACCCATTTATCCCGACTCTCTACTTCCTGTCTGCCAACCAATTCTCTATCCACGTCAGTACCATTTTGCACACCAATCTCTTGTGTGGGACCTTGTCAAAAGCCTTTTGAAAGTCCAAATACACCACATCCACTGGTTCTCCCTTGTCCACTCTACTAGTTACACCCCCAAAAAATTCTAGAAGATTTGTCAAGCAGGATTTTCCTTTCATAAATCCATGCTGACTTGGACCGATCCCATCACTGCTTTCCAAATGTGCAGCTATTTCATCCTTAATAATTGATTCCAACATTTTCCCCACTACTGATGTCAGGCTAACCGGTCTATAATTACCCGCTTTCTATCTCCCTCCTTTCTTAAAAAGTGGTGTTACATTAGCTACCCTCCAGTCCATATGAACTGATCCAGAGTCGATAGACTGTTGGAAAATGATCACCAATGCATCCAATATTTCCAGGGCTACTTCCTTAAGTACTCTGGGATGCAGACTATCAGGCCCCAGGGATTTATCGGCCTTCAATCCCATCAATTTCCCGAACACAATTTCCCGCCTAATAAGGATATCCTTCAGTTCCTCCTTCTCACTAGACCCTCGGTCCCCTAGTATTTCCGGAAGATTATTTGTGTCTTCCTTCGAGAAGACAGAATCAAAGTATTTGTTTAACTGGTCCGCCATTTCTTTGTTCCCCATTATAAATTCACCTGAATCTGACTGCAAGGGACCTACGTTTGTTTTCACTAATCTTTTTCTCTTCACATATCTATAGAAGCTTTTGCAATCATAAGAATTAGGAACAGGAGTAGGCCATCTAGCCCCTCGAGCCTGCTCCGCCATTCAACAAGATCATGGCTGATCTGGCCGTGGACTCAGCTCCACTTACCCGCCCACTCCCCATAACCCTTAATTCCCTTATTAGTTAAAAATCCATCTATCTGTGATTTGAATACATTCAATGAGCTAGCCTCAACTGCTTCCTTGGGCAGAGAATTCCACAGATTCACAACCCTCTGGGAGAAGAAATTCCCTCTCAACTCAGTTTTAAATTGGCTCCCCCGTATTTTGAGGCTGTGCCCCCTAGTTCTAGTCTCCCTGACCAGTGGAAACAACCTCTCTGCCTCTATCTTGTCTATCCATTATTTTAAATGTTTCTATAAGATCACCCCTCATCCTTCTGAACTCCAACGAGTAAAGACCCAGTCTACTCAATCTATCATCATAAGGTAACCCACTCATCTCCGGAATCAGCCTAGTGCATCATCTCTGTACCCCCTCCAAAGCTAGTATATCCTTCCTTAAGTAAGGTGACCAAAACTGCACGCAGTACTCCAGGTGCGGCCTCACCAATACCCTGTACAGTTGCAGCAGGACCTCCCTGCTTTTGTACTCCATCCCTCTTGCAATGAAGGCCAACATTCCATTCGCCTTCCTGATTACCTGCTGCACCTGCAAACTAACTTTTTGGGATTCTTGCACAAGGACCCCCAGGTCCCTCTGCACCGCAGCATGTTGTAATTTTTCCCCATTCAAATAATATTCCCTTTTACTGTTTTTTTTTCCAAGGTGGATGACCTCACATTTTCCGACATTGTATTCCATCTGCCAAACCTTAGCCCATTCGCTTAACCTATCTAAATCTCTTTGCAGCCTTTCTGTGTCCTCTACACAACCCGCTTTCCCACTAATCATTGTGTCATCTGCAAATTTTGTTACACTACACTCTGTCCCCTCTTCCAGGTCATCTATGTATATTGTAAACAGTTGTGGTCCCAGCACCGATCCCTGTGGCACACCACTAACCACAGATTTCCAACCCGATTCTTGATCCATGCTAATACATTTCCTCTGACTCCGCGTACCTTTATCTTCTGCAGTAACCTTTTGTGTGGCACCTTATCGAATGCCTTTTGGAAATCTAAATACACCACATCCATCGGTACACCTCTATCCACCATGCTCGTGATATCCTCAAAGAATTCCAGTAAATTAGTTAAACATGATTTCCCCTTCATAAATCCATGTTGCATCTGCTTGATTGCACTATTCCTATCTAGATGTCCCGCTATTTCTTCCTTAATGATAGCTTCAAGAATTTTCCCCACTACAGATGTTAAACTAACCAGCCTATAGTTACCTGCCTTTTGTCTGCCCCCTTTTTTAAATAGAGGCGTTACATTAGCTGCTTTCCAATCCGATGGTACCTCCCCAGAGTCCAGAGAATTTTGGTAGATTATAACGAATGCATCTGCTATAACTTCCGCCATCTCTTTTAATACCCTGGGATGCATTTCATCAGGACCAGGGGACTTGTCTACCTTGAGTCCCATTAGCCTGTCCAGCACTACCCCCATAGTGATAGTGATTATCTCAAGGTTCTCCCTTCCCACATTCCTGTGACCAGCAATTTTTGGCATGGTTTTTGTGTCTTCCACTGTGAAGACCGAAGCAAAATAATTGTTTAAGGTCTCAGCCATTTCCACATTTCCCATTATTAAATCCCCCTTCTCATCTTCTAAGGGACCAACATTTACTTTAGTCACTCTTTTCCGTTTTATATATCAGTAAAAGCTTTTACTGTCTGTTTTTATGTTTTGCGCAAGTTTACTTTCGTAATCTCTTTCCTTTCTTTATTGCTTTCTTAGTCATTCTTTACTGTATGTTCCCAGTAAGCTTCCTCTCATACTCTATTTTCCCATCCTAATTAAACCCTTTGCCTCCTCTGCTGTATTACAAAATTTCTCCCAGTCCTCAGGTATGCTGCTTTTTCTGGCCAATTTATATGCCTCTTCCTTGGATTTAACACTATCCTTAATTTCCCTTGTTAGCCATGGTTGAGCCCTCTTTCCCGTTTTAGTTTTACTCCAGACAGGAATGGACAATTGTTGAAGTTCATCCATGTGATCTTTAAATGTCCCCCTATCCCCCTTGCAATAAAGGCCAACATTCCATTTGCCTTCCAGATTACTTGCTGTACCTGCATACTAACTTTTTGTGTTTCATGCACAAGGACCCCCAGGTCCCTCTGTACTGCAACACTTTGCAATTTTTCTCCATTTAAATTATAATTTTCTTTTCCAATATTTCTGCCAAAGTGGACAACCTCACATTTTCCCACATTATATTCCCATCTGCCACTCATTTAGCTTATTGCAATGATTACACACTGGATATTGCAACGATGGCCCACGGGGCACTGCACCTGCTCCCTTTGCCATCAATGGAAACAGGAGATTCTGTAAACAAACTGTATTTATGACATCGCACAATAGATGTGTGTGACATCACCATCCGGCCAATCAAATTCTGACGTGCAACAAAACAAGCATTGTGACATTACAGGCTGTGACCAAACGAATTCTGCAGCAAAGGGGAACACGAGAGCTGGAGGATCGCACCCTGATCGTGGGCACACTGTAAGTCCAACTGAGCAAACGATTAATGAATGACTCCCAGAAGCCTTCTCATGAAAATGGCGGTCTTTGAACAAGTAGGAGCAGAGATGTGGGAGGTCAGAGGGGAGGGAGGAGGGTGCAAACAATTGGAAGCCATTTCATCTGTGCTGAGGACTATGATGTTCTCAATAGCGGTTTCTAACCCTAACCCCTAATCTCCTAATCTTTATAACTAACCTTAACCACTAACCCTAATTCCCAACCCTTCTGCCTGCCCTTAACTCCCTAACCTTAATCCTAACTCTTGGTGAGGCCACACCTGGAATATTGTGTGCAGTTTTGGTCTCATAATCCGAGGAAGGACATTCTTGCTATTGAGGGAGTGCAGCGAAGGTTCACCAGACTGATTCCTGGGATGGCAGGACTGACATATGAAGAAAGACTGGATCGACGAGGCTTATATTCACTGGAATTTAGAAGAATGAGAGAGGATCTCATAGAAACATATAAAATTCTGACGGGATTGGACAGGTTAGATGCAGGAAGAATGTTCCCGATGTTGGGGAAGTCCAGAACCAGGGGTCACAGTCTAAGGATAAGGGGTAAGCCATTTAGGACCGAGATGAGGAGAAACTTCTTCACTCAGAGAGTTGTTAACCTGTGGAATTCCCTGCCGCAGAGAGTTGTTGAGGCCAGTTCATTAGATATATTCAAAAGGGAGTTAGATATGGCCCTTACAGCAAAAGGGATCAAGGGGTATGGAGAGAAAGCAGGAAAGGGGTACTGAAGTTGCATGATCAGCCATGATCATATTGAATGATGGTGCAGGCTCGAAGGGCCGAATGGCCTACTCCAGCATCTACTTTCTATGTTTCTATGTTTCTAACCATTAATCCTAACACATAAGCAACAGCAAATTGCATTTATATAGCTCCTTTGACATAGTAAAACGTCCCAAGGCGCTTCACAGGAGCGATTATCAAATGAAATTTGACACCGGGTCATATTAGGAAATATTAAGGCTGGTGACCAAAAGCTTGGCCAAATTGATTCTTGAAGGAGGAGAGAGAGATGGAGGGGTTGAGGGAGGGAATTCCAGAGCTTGGGGCCCAGGCAGCTGAAGGCACGACCGTGAATGGTGGAGCGATGGAAATCGGGGGATGTGCAAGAGGCCAAAATCAGAGGAGCGCAGAGATCTCGGAGGGTTGCAGGGTTGGAGGAGATTACAGAGAAAGGGAAGGATTTCAGAATTTTAAAATTTGAACCGGGAGCCAATGTAGGTCAGCGAGCACAGGGATGATGGAAACTGTAAATTACACGGTATCAATAACGCAATGGTGGGTCAGCTGTAGTCACTCCGAAAATAAATCAGTTACAGAGCCAAGGCAAGTAGACAGAGTTAAGATACAGATCAGCCATGATACCTGAAGAAAGAAAGACTTGGATTTATATAGCGCCTTTCACAACCGTCAGATGTCCTAAAGCGCTGTACAGTCAATGAAGTACATTTGGAGTGTAGTCACTGTTGTAATGTGAGAAACGCAGCAGCCAATGTCCGCCACAGCAAGCTCCCACAAACAGCAATGTGACCATGGCCGGATAATCTATTTTTTTGTTATGTTGATTGAGGGATAAATATTGGCCCCAGGGCACCGGGGATAACTCCCTGCTCTTCTTTGAAATAGTGCCGTGGGATCTTTTACGTCGACCTGATTGAGGTGTATAAAATTGAGGGGCCTGGATAGAGTGGATAGGAAGGACCTGTTTCCCTTAGCAGAGGGGTCAACAACCTGGGGACATAGATTTAAAGTAATTGGGGGAAGGTTTAGAGGGGATTTGAGGGAAAATGTCTTCACCCAGAGGGCGGTGGGGGTCTGGAACTCACTGCCTGAAAGGGTGGTAGAGGCAGAAAACCTCACCTCATTTAAAAAGTACTTGGATGTGCACCTGAAGTGCAGTAACCTGCAGGGCTACGGACCGAGAGCTGGAAAGTAGGATTAGGCTGGGTAGCTCTTGGTCGGCCGGCACGGACACAATGGGCCGAAATGGCCTCCTTCCGTGCTGTAAATATCTGTGATTCCTCCGATTCTCTGATTTCTCTGATTCTGTGATTTCTCTGATTCTCTGATTTCTGATTCTCTGATCTCTTGATTCTCTGATCTCTTGATTCTCTGATTTCACTGATTCTCTGATCTCCTGATTCTCTGATTTCTCTGATTCTCTGATCTCCTGATTCTCTGATTCTCTGATTTCTTTGACTTCTCTGATCTCTTGATTCTCTGATTCTCTAATTTCTCTGATTTCTCTGATTCTCTGATTTCTCTGTCTTCTCCGATCTCTTGATTCTCTGATTCTCTGATTTCACGGATTCTCTGATTTCTCTGATTCTCTGATCTCCTCATTCTCTGATTTCTCTGATTCTCTGATCTCTTGATTCTCTGATCTCTTGATTCTCTGACTCTCTGATTTCTCTGATTTCTCTGATTTCTCTGAATTCTGATTTCTCTGATTCTCCGATCTCTTGATTCTCTGATTCTCTGATTTCACGGATTCTCTGATTTCTCTGATCTCCTGATTCTCTGATCTCTTGATTCTCTGATCTCTTGATTCTCTGATTTCTCTGATTCTCTAACTCCCTGATTTCTCTGATTCTCTGATTTCTTTGATTCTCTGATTTCTCTGATTCTCCGATTTCTCTGATTCCTCTGATTTCTTTGATTCTCTGATTTCTCTGAATTCTCTGATTCTTCAATTCCTCTGATTCTCTGTGATTTCTCTGATTCTCTGATCTTTTGATTCTCTGATTTCTCTGATTCTCTGATCTCTTGATTCTCTGATTCTCTGATCTCTTGATTCTCTGATTTCTCAGATTCTCTGATTTCTCTGATTCTCTGATCTATTGATTCTCTGATCTCTTGATTCTCTGATTTCTATTTCTCTGATTCTCTGAATTCTCTGATTCTCTGATTTCTCTGATTCTTTGATTTCTCTGAATTCTCTGATTCTTCAATTCCTCTGATTCTCTGATCTCTTGATTCTCTGATTTCTCCGATTTCTCTGATTTTCTGATTTCGCTGATCTCTTGATTCTCTGATCTCTTGATTCTCTGATCTCTTGATTCTCTGATTCTCTGATCTCTTGATTCTCTGAATTCTCAGATTCTCTGATTTCTCTGATTCTCTGATCTCTTGACTCTCTGATTTCTATTTCTCTGATTCTCTGAATTCTCTGATTCTCTGATTCTCTGAATTCTCTGATTCTCTGATTCTCTGAATTCTCTGATTCTCTGATTTCTCTGATTCTCTGATTTATCTGATTCTCTGATTTCTCTTATTCTCTGAATTCTCTGATTATCTGATTTCTCTGATTCTTTGATTTCTCTGAATTCTCTGATTCTTCAATTCCTCTGATTCTCTGTGATTTCTCTGATTCTCTGATCTCTTGATTCTCTGATTCTTTGATCTCTTGATTCTCTGATTCTCTGATCTCTTGATTCTCTGATTCTCTGATCTCTTGATTCTCTGATTTCTATTTCTCTGATTCTCTGAATTCTCTGATTCTCTGATTCTTTGATTTATCTGAATTCTCTGATTCTTCAATTCCTCTGATTCTCTGTGATTTCTCTGATTCTCTGATCTCTTGATTCTCTGAATTCTCAGATTCTCTGATTTCTCTGATTCTCTGATCTCTTGACTCTCTGATTTCTATTTCTCAGAATTCTCTGATTCTCTGATTCTCTGATTTCTCTGATTCCCTGATTTCTCTGATTCTCTGATTCTCTGAATTCTCTGATTCTCTGATTTCTCTGATTCCCTGATTTCTCTGATTCTCTGATTTCTCTTATTCTCTGAATTCTCTGATTATCTGATTTCTCTGATTCTTTGATTTCTCTGATTCTCTGATCTCTTGATTCTCTGATTCTTTGATCTCTTGATTCTCTGATTCTTTGATCTCTTGATTCTCTGATTTTCTGATCTCTTGATTCTCTGATTTCTCAGATTCTCTGATTTCTCTGATTCTCTGATCTCTTGATTCTCTGATTTCTATTTCTCTGATTCTCTGAATTCTCTGAATTCTCTGATTTCTCTGATTTCTCTGATTCTTTGATTTCTCTGATTTCTCTGAACTCTTGATTCTCTGATTTCTCTATTTCTCTGATTCTTTGATGCTCTGATTCTCTGATTTCTCTAATGGTGGAAAGGCTGGACAGGGGAATGGCCCCTTGGGGAAGAGTGACCATAATATGGTGGAATTCTGCATTAGGATGGAGAATGAAACAGTTAATTCAGAGACCATGGTCCAGAACTTAAAGAAGGGTAACTTTGAAGGTATGAGGCGTGAATTAGCTAGGATAGATTGGCGAATGATACTTAAGGGGTTGACTGTGGATGGGCAATGGCAGACATTTAGAGACCGCATGGAGGAACTACAACAATTGTACATTCCTGTCTGGCGTAAAAATAAAAAAGGGAAGGTGGCTCAACCGTGGCTATCAAGGGAAATCAGGGATAGTATTAAAGCCAAGGAAGTGGCATACAAATTGGCCAGAAATAGCAGCGAACCCGGGGACTGGGAGAAATTTAGAACTCAGCAGAGGAGGACATAGAAACATAGAAACATAGAAAATAGGTGCAGGAGCAGGCCATTCAGCCCTTCTAGCCTGCACCGCCATTCAATGAGTTCATGGCTGAACATGAAACTTCAGTACCCGCTTCCTGCTTTCTCGCCATACCCCTTGATCCCCCCGAGTTGTAAGGACTTCATCTAACTCCCTTTTGAATATATTTAGTGAATTGGCCCCAACTACTTTCTGTGGCAGAGAATTCCACAGGTTCACCACTCTTTGGGTGAAGAGGTCTCTCCTCATCTCGGTCCTAAATGGCTTACCCCTTATCCTTAGACTGTGACCCCTGGTTCTGGACTTCCCCAACATTGGGAACATTCTTCCTGCATCTAACCTGTCTAAACCCATCAGAATTTTAAACGTTTCTATGAGGTCCCCTCTCATTCTTCTGAACTCCAGTGAATACAAGCCCAGTTGATCCAGTCTTTCTTGATAGGTCAGTCCCACCATCCCGGGAATCAGTCTGGTGAATCTTCGCTGCACTCCCTCAATAGCAAGAATGTCCTTCCTCAAGTTAGGAGACCAAAACTGTACACAATACTCCAGGTGTGGCCTCACCAAGGCCCTGTACAACTGTAGCAACACCTCCCTGCCCCTGTACGGAAATCCCCTCGCTATGAAGGCCAACATGCCATTTGCTTTCTTAACCGCCTGCTGTACCTGCATGCCAACCTTCAATGACTGATGTACCATGACACCCAGGTCTCGTTGCACCTTCCCTTTTCCTAATCTGACACCATTCAGATAATAGTCTGTCTCTCTGTTTTTACCACCAAAGTGGATAACCTCACATTTATACACATTATACTTCATCTGCCATGCATTTGCCCACTCACCTAACCTATCCAAGTCACTCTGCAGCCTCATAGCATCCTCCTCGCAGATCACACTGCCACCCAACTTAGTGTCATCCGCAAATTTGGAGATACTACATTTAATCCCCTCGTCTAAATCATTAATGTACAATGTAAACAGCTGGGGCCCCAGCACAGAACCTTGCGGTACCCCACTAGTCACTGCCTGCCATTCTGAAAAGTACCCATTTACTCCTACTCTTTGCTTCCTGTCTGACAACCAGTTCTCAATCCACATCAGCACACTACCCCCAATCCCATGTGCTTTAACTTTGCACATTAATCTCTTGTGTGGGACCTTGTCGAAAGCCTTCTGAAAGTCCAAATATACCACATCAACTGGTTCTCCTTTGTCCACTTTACTGGAAACATCCTCAAAAAATTCCAGAAGATTTGTCAAGCATGATTTCCCTTTCACAAATGCATGCTGACTTGGACCTATCATGTCACCATTTTCCAAATGCACTGCTATGACATCCTTAATAATTGATTCCATCATTTTACCCACTACTGAGGTCAGGCTGACCGGTCTATAATTCCCTGTTTTCTCTCTCCCTCCTTTTTTAAAAAGTGGGGTTACATTGGCTACCCTCCACTCGATAGGAACTGATCCAGAGTCAATGGAATGTTGGAAAATGACTGTCAATGCATCCGCTATTTCCAAGGCCACCTCCTTAAGTACTCTGGGCTGCAGTCCATCAGGCCCTGGGGATTTATCAGCCTTCAATCCCATCAATTTCCCCAACACAATTTCCCGACTAATAAAGATTTCCCTCAGTTCCTCCTCCCTACGAGACCCTCTGACCCCTTTTATATCCGGAAGGTTGTTTGTGTCCTCCTTAGTGAATACTGAACCAAAGTACTTGTTCAATTGGTCTGCCATTTCTTTGTTCCCCGTTATGACTTCCCCTGATTCTGACTGCAGGGGACCTACGTTTGTCTTTACTAACCTTTTTCTCTTTACATACCTATAGAAACTTTTGCAATCCGCCTTAATGTTCCCTGCAAGCTTCTTCTCGTACTCCATTTTCCCTGCCCTAATCAAACCCTTTGTCCTCCTCTGCTGAGTTCTAAATTTCTCCCAGTCCCCAGGTTCGCTGCTATTTCTGGCCAATTTGTATGCCACTTCCTTGGCTTTAATACTATCCCTGATTTTCCTTGATAGCCACGGTTGAGCCACCTTCCCTTTTTTATTTTTACGCCAGACAGGAATGTACAATTGTTGTAATTCATCCATGCGGTCTCTAAATGTCTGCCATTGCCCATCCACAGTCAACCCCTTAAGTATCATTCGCCAATCTATCCTAGCCAATTCACGCCTCATACCTTCAAAGTTACCCTTCTTTAAGTTCTGGACCATGGTCTCTGAATTAACTGTATCATTCTCCATCCTAATGCAGAATTTCACCATATTATGGTCACTCTTCCCCAAGGGGCCTCGCACAATGAGATTGCTAATTAGTCCTCTCTCATTTCACAACACCCAGTCTAAGATGGCCTCCCCCCTAGTTGGTTCCTCGACATATTGGTCTAGAAAACTATCCCTTATGCACTCCAGGAAATCCTCCTCCACCGTATTGCTTCCAGTTTGGCTAGCCCAATCTATGTGCATATTAAAGTCACCCATTATAACTGCTGCACCTTTATTGCATGCACCCCTAATTTCCTGTTTGATGCCCTCCCCAACATCACTACTACTGTTTGGAGGTCTGTACACAACTCCCACTAACGTTTTTTGCCCTTTGGTGTTCTGCAGCTCTACCCATATAGATTCCACATCATCCAAACTAATGTCTTTCCTAACTATTGCATTAATCTCCTCTTTAACCAGCAATGCTACCCCACCTCCTTTTCCTTTTATTCTATCCTTCCTGAAAGTTGAATACCCCTGAATGTTGTGTTCCCAGCCCTGATCATCCTGGAGCCACGTCTCCGTAATCCCAATCACATCATATTTGTTAACATCTATTTGCACAGTTAATTCATCCACCTTATTGCGGATACTCCTTGCATTAAGACACAAAGCCTTCAGGCTTTGGCGAGAGGTGGGAGCAGCGTCGGAGCGGCCTATAAAAGGCCCAGCGGGTGTTCCACAGGCAGCGGCAGTTGGTGAGAGGCGGGAGCAGCGTCGGAGTGGCCTATAAAAGGCCCAGCAGGAGACCGAGAGCCAGCGTACCGGTGCAGCTACAGCGGGGAGAGAAAGCAAAATAGAAGTAGAAAGGAATCAAAAGGTGACGTCACAGCCAAGGGGGTAAGTGATTGGCTGGTGATTGGTGAGTAGCTTTTCTTTTTCTTTTTTATATCAGTAAGTGAACTGTAACATTGTTATTAACAATTTAAGTATATCTAAGGGATAAGTCATGGCAGGAGAGCTCGGTCACGTGATATGCTCCTCCTGTACCATGTGGGAAGTCAGGGACACTTCCGGTGTCCCTGACGACTACGTATGCGGGAAGTATATCCACGTCCAGCACCTGACGGTCCGCGTTACGGAATTGGAGCTGAGGATGGATTCACTCTGGAGCATCCACGATGCTGAGAATGACGTGAGTAACACGTGTAGTGAATTGGTCTTACCGCAGGAGAAGGGACCACAGCCAGATAGGGAATGGAAGACCAGCAGGAAGGGTAGTGCAAGGAAGGTAGTGTAGGGGTCCCCTGTGGTCATCCCCCTGCAAAACAGATACACCATTTTGAGTACTGTTGGGGGGGATGACTCATCGGGGGAGGGCAGCAGCAGCCAAGTTCATGGCACCATGGCTGGCTCTGCTGCACAGGAGGGCAGGAAAAAGAGTGGGAGAGCGATAGTGATAGGGGATTCAATTGTGATGGGAATAGATAGGCGTTTCTGCGGCCGCAACCGAGACTCCAGGATGGTATGTTGCCTCCCTGGTGCAAGGGTCAAGGATGTCTCGGAGCGGGTGCAGGACATTCTGAAATGGGAGGGAGAACAGCCAGTTGTCGTGGTGCATATAGGTACCAACGATATAGGTAAAAAAAGGGATGAGGTCCTACGAAACGAATTTAAGGAGTTAGGAGCTAAATTAAAAAGTAGGACCTCAAAAGTAGTAATCTCGGGATTGCTACCAGTGCCACGTGCTAGTCAGAGTAGGAATCGCAGGATAGCGCAGATGAATACGTGCCTTGAGCAGTGGTGCAGCAGGGAGGGATTCAAATTCCTGGGGCATTGGAACCGGTTCTGGGGGAGGTGGGACCAGTACAAACCGGACGGTCTGCACCTGGGCAGGACCGGAACCAATGTCCTAGGGGGAGTGTTTGCTAGTGCTGTTGGGGAGGGTTTAAACTAATATGGCAGGGAGATGGGAACCAATGCAGGGAGACAGAGGGAGACAAAAGGGAGGCAGAGGCAGGAGTCGGAGGGGAGATGGGGGGGGGGGGGGTGGGGGACGGAGAGGCCCGGGGCGGGGAACAGGAAGGGCCACTGTGCGGCAGAATTCCAAAAGGACAAAGGGTTTGATTAGGGCAGGGAAGATGGAGTACGAGAAGAAGCTTGCAGGGAACATTAAGACCGATTGCAAAAGTTTCTATAGATATGTAAAGAGAAAAAGGTTAGTAAAGACAAACGTAGGTCCCCTGCAGTCAGAATCAGGGGAAGTCATAACGGGGACCAAAGAAATGTCGGACCAATTGAACAAGTACTTTGGTTCGGTATTCACTCAGGAGGACACAAACAACCTTCCGGATATAAAAGGGGTCGGAGGGTCTAGTAAGGAGGAGGAACTGAGGGAAATCCTTATTAGTTGGGAAATTGTGTTGGGGAAATTGATGGGATTGAAGGCCGATAAATCCCCAGGGCCTGATGGACTGCATCCCAGAGTGCTTAAGGAGGTGGCCTTGGAAATAGTGGATGCATTGACAGTCATTTTCCAACATTCCATTGACTCTGGATCAATTCCTATCGAGTGGAGGGTAACCAATGTAACCCCACTTTTTAAAAAAGGAGGGAGAGAGATAACAAGAAATTATAGACCGGTCAGCCTGACACCGGTAAAATGATGGAATCAATTATTAAGGATGTCATAGCAGTGCATTTGGAAAGAGGTGATATGATAGGTCCAAGTCAGCATGGATTTGTGAAAGGGAAATCATGCTTGACAAATCTTCTGGAATTTTTTGAGGATGTTTCCAGTAGAGTGGACAAGGGAGAACCAGTTGATGTGGTATATTTTGACTTTCAGAAGGCTTTCGACAAGGTCCCACACAAGAGATTAATGTGCAAAGTTAAAGCACATGGGATTGGGGGTAATGTCCTGACGTGGATTGAGAACTGGTTGTCAGACAGGAAGCAAAGAGTAGGAGTAAATGGGGACTTTTCAGAATGGCAGGCAGTGACTAGTGGGGTACCGCAAGGTTCTGTGCTGGGGCCCCAGCTGTTTACACTGTACATTAATGATTTAGACGAGGGGATTAAATGTAGTATCTCCAAATTTGCGGATGACACTAAGTTGGGTGGCAGTGTGAGCTGCGAGGAGGATGCTGTGAGGCTGCAGAGTGACTTGGATAGGTTAGGTGAGTGGGCAAATGCATGGCAGATGAAGTATAATGTGTATAAATGTGAGGTTATCCACTTTGGTGGTAAAAACAGAGAGACAGACTATTATCTGAATGGTGACAGATTAGGAAAAGGGGAGGTGCAACGAGACCTGGGTGTCATGGTACATCAGTCATTGAAGGTTGGCATGCAGGTACAGCAGGCGGTTAAGAAAGCAAATGGCATGTTGGCCTTCATAGCGAGGGGATTTGAGTACAGGGGCAGGGAGGTGTTGCTACAGTTGTAGAGGGCCTTGGTGAGGCCACACCTGGAGTATTGTGTACAGTTTTGGTCTCCTAACCTGAGGAAGGACATTCTTGCTATTGAGGGAGTACAGCGAAGGTTCACCAGACTGATTCCCGGGATGGCGGGACTGACAGATCCAGAAAGACTGGATCAACTGGACTTGTATTCACTGGAGTTCAGAAGAATGAGAGGGGACCTCATAGAAACGTTTAAAATTCTGACGGGTTTAGACAGGTTAGATGCAGGAAGAATGTTCCCAATGTTGGGGAAGTCCAGAACCAGGGGTCACAGTCTAAGGATAAGGGGTAAGCCATTTAGGACCGAGATGAGGAGAAACTTCTTCACCCAGAGAGTGGTGAACCTGTGGAATTCTCTACCACAGAAAGTAGTTGAGGCCAATTCACTAAATATATTCAAAAGGGAGTTAGATGAAGTCCTTACTACTCGGGGGATCAAGGGGTATGGTGAGAAAGCAGGAAGGGGGTACTGAAGTTGAAGTCCGGAACCAATGTCCTAGGGGGAGTGTTTGCTAGTGCTGTTGGGGAGGAGTTAAACTAATATTGCAGGGGGATGGGAACCTATACAGGGAGACAGAGGGAGACAAAAAGGAAGCAAAAGCAAAAGACAGAAAGGAGATGAGGAAAGGTGGAGGGCAGAGAAACCCAAGGCAAAGAACAAAAAGGGCCACTGTACAGCAAAATTCTAAAAGGACAAAGGGTGTTAAAAAAACAAGCCTGAAGGCTTTGTGTCTTAATGCAAGGAGTATCCGCAATAAGGTGGATGAATTAATTGTGCAAATAGATGTTAACAAATATGATGTGATTGGGATTACGGAGACGTGGCTCCAGGATGATCAGGGCTGGGAACTCAACATCCAGGGGTATTCAACATTCAGGAAGGATAGAATAAAAGGAAAAGGAGGTGGGGTAGCATTACTGGTTAAAGAGGAGATTAATGCAATAGTTAGGAAAGACATTAGCTTGGATGATGTGGAATCTATATGGGTGGAGCTGCAGAACACTAAAGGGCAAAAATCGTTAGTGGGAGTTGTGTACAGACCTCCAAACAGTAGTAGTGATGTTGGGGAGGGCATCAAACAGGAAATTAGGAGTGCATGCAATAAAGGTGCAGCAGTTATAATGGGTGACTTTAATATGCACATAGATTGGGCTAGCCAAACTGGAAGCAATACGGTGGAGGAGGATTTCCTGGAATGCATAAGGGATGGTTTTCTAGACCAATATGTCGAGGAACCAACTAGGGGGGAGGCCATCTTAGACTGGGTGTTGTGTAATGAGAGAGGATTAATTAGCAATCTCATTGTGCGAGGCCCCTTGGGGAAGAGTGACCATAATATGGTGGAATTCTGCATTAGGATGGAGAATGAAACAGTTAATTCAGAGACCATGGTCCAGAACTTAAAGAAGGGTAACTTTGAAGGTATGAGGCATGAATTGGCTAAGATAGATTGGCTAATGATACTTAAGGGGTTGACTGTGGATGGGCAATGGCAGACATTTAGAGAACGCATGGATGAATTACAACAATTGTACATTCCTGTCTGGCGTAAAAATAAAAAAGGGAAGGTGGCTCAACCGTGGCTATCTAGGGAAATCAGGGATAGTATTAAAGCCAAGGAAGTGGCATACAAATTGGCCAGAAATAGCAGCGAACCTGAGGACTGGGAGAAATTTAGAAATCAGCAGAGGAGGACAAAGGGTTTGATTAGGGCAGGGAAAATGGAGTACGAGAAGAAGCTTGCAGGGAACATTAAGGCGGATTGCAAAAGTTTCTATAGGTATGTAAAGAGAAAGAGGTTAGTAAAAACAAACGTAGGTCCCCTGCAGTCAGAATCAGGGGAAGTCATAACGGGGAACAAAGAAATGGCAGACCAATTGAACAAGTACTTTGGTTCAGTATTCACTAAGGAGGACACAAACAACCTTCCGGATATAAAAGTGGTCAGAGGGTCTATTAAAGAGGAGGAACTGAGGGAAATCTTTATTAGTCGGGAAATTGTGTTGGGGAAATTGATGAGATTGAAGGCCGATAAATCCCCAGGGCCTGATGGACTGCATCCCAGAGTACTTAAGGAGGTGGCCTTGGAAATAGCGGATGCATTGACAGTCATTTTCCAACATTCCATTGACTCTGGATCAGTTCCTATCGAGTGGAGGGTAGCCAATGTAACCCCACTTTTTAAAAAAGGAGGGAGAGAGAAAGCAGGGAATTATAGACCGGTCAGCCTGACCTCAGTAGTGGGTAAAATGATGGAATCAATTATTAAGGATGTCATAGCAGCGCATTTGGAAAATGGTGACATGATAGGTCCAAGTCAGCATGGATTTGTAAAAGGGAGATCATGCTTGACAAATCTTCTGGAATTTTTTGAGGATGTTTCCAATAAAGTGGACAAAGGAGTACCAGTTGATGTGGTGTATTTGGACTTTCAGAAGGCTTTCGACAAGGTCCCACACAGGAGATTAATGTGCAAAGTTAAAGCACATGGGATTGGGGGTAGTGTGCTGACGTGGATTGAGAACTGGTTGTCAGACAGGAAGCAAAGAGTAGGAGTAAATGGGTACTTTTCGGAATGGCAGGCAGTGACTAGTGGGGTACCGCAGGGTTCTGTGCTGGGGCCCCAGCTGTTTACATTATACATTAATGATTTAGACGAAGGGATTAAATATAGTATCTCCAAATTTGCGGATGACACTAAGTTGGGTGGCAGTGTGAGCTGCGAGGAGGATGCTATGAGGCTACAGAGTGACTTGGATAGGTTAGGTGAGTGGGCAAATGCGTGGCAGATGAAGTATAATGTGGATAAATGTGAGGTTATCCACTTTGGTGGTAAAAACAGAGAGACAGACTATTATCTGAATGGTGACAGATTAGGAAAAGGGAAGGTGCAACGAGACCTGGGTGTCATGGTACATCAGTCATTGAAGGTTGGCATACAGGTACAGCAGGCGGTTAAGAAAGCAAATGGCATGTTGGCCTTCATAGCGAGGGGATTTGAGTACAGGGGCAGGGAGGTGTTGCTACAGTTGTACAGGGCTTTGGTGAGGCCACACCTGGAGTATTGTGTACAGTTTTGGTCTCCTAACTTGAGGAAGGACATACTTGCTGTTGAGGGAGTGCAGCGAAGATTCACCAGACTGATTCCCGGGATGGTGGGACTGACCTATCAAGAAAGACTGAATCAACTGGGCTTGTATTCACTGGAGTTCAGAAGAGTGAGAGGGGACCTCATAGAAACGTTTAAAATTCTGACGGGTTTGGACAGGTTGGATGCAGGAAGAATGTTCCCAATGTTGGGGAAGTCCAGAAGCAGGGGTCACAGTCTAAGGATAAGGGGTAAGCCATTTAGGACCGAGATAAGGAGAAACTTCTTCACCCAGAGAGTGGTGAACCTGTGGAATTCTCTACCACAGGAAGTAGTTGAGGCCAATTCACTAAATATATTCAAAAGGGAGTTAGATGAAGTCCTTAGTACTCGGGGGATCAAGGGGTATGGCGTGAAAGCAGGAAGTGGGTACTGAAGTTTCATGTTCAGCCATGAACTCGTTGAATGGCGGTGCAGGCTAGAAGGGCTGAATGGCCTGCTCCTGCACCTATTTTCTATGTTTCTATGAATGTTCAGCCATGAACTCATTGAATGGTGGTGCAGGCTAGAAGGGCCGAATGGCCTACTCCTGCACCTATTTTCTATGTCTCTGGGTGGGACAATATTTGGAGACATTGCCCTTTTAAGAGGCGTAACCAGATCTCGTGACTTCACGGCGAGGGGCGGGATTGTTTGAATTACCCAATCAGCGGTGGCGAGCGGCGGGACTTTATCCTTTGGCCAATCGCAGTGCAGCAGCTGTGTGATTGACGCTTCGCCGCCCCAGCGCCCAGCCTGAGGCAGGGAGGCGGGTCAGATCGTGAACTTCGCCGCCCATTCGCCGCCCATTCGCCGCCTTCCCGTTGCTTGACAGTCAATTGGACCAATCGGACGTCGCGTTTTGATTCGAACGCCCACCCGCTGAAGGAGACCCGGTTTGATTGACAGGGCTGCTGACCAATGGAAGTGTCCAATATGTTACCGCAGCTGGGGCGGGGTTTGTTCTTCGTTTGAAGTGCCACCAACCAATGGCCATCAAGAGACCGGCCCCTATCCGTCACGTGGCCAATCAACTTGGAGAATGTATTCTGACTGAAATGTCGCTGGCTAATCACATTGTTCGTTTCATTCGACGCTGGCGTGTTGATTGACGGGCGAATGGACCAATCAATGGACCGCTTTGTCGTTGAGTGACGGAAGGACGGACCTATCGGTTGGGCGGAGCGGGGTATGATGCGTCATGGGGGGGGCGTTTCATAGCGTATGTGGGTGGGACCTGAGCTTGAGCCTGCGGCCTGTGGAAGGCGGTGAGTCCGGAGCCCGGGGACAAGCAGCGGGAGAGAGAGCGAGCGAGCGACTGACTCAAACCCAGCCCAGCCCAGCCCGAGAGCGGGCCCGACTCCCGGCACCGAGCGGCGGCCCAAGCGGCGCGGAGCGGAGCGGAACGCGGGGAGCGGGAGGTGAGCCGGGCCTGAGGCGCTAGGCCGCGCACCGGGGCTCCGGGCCGGGCTCCGAGTCTCACCTTCCCCCGGGGCCCAGGGGTACACCCTCCCAACCGCGCGTCTCTCTCTCTCTCTCTCTCTCTCTCCTTCCCCCTCTCTCTCTTTCCCCCCTCTCTCTCTTTCCCCCCCTCTCTCCTCTCTCTCCCCCCTCTCTCC
>NC_091986.1:221165808-221241586 GCF_044704955.1 Pristiophorus japonicus | reverse complement strand
CTCTCCTCCTCCTCCTCCCTTCCCCCTCGCGCTCTCCTCCTCCTCCTCCCTTCCCCCTCGCGCTCTCCTCCTCCTCCTCCCTTCCCCCTCGCGCTCTCCTCCTCCTCCTCCCTTCCCCCTCGCGCTCTCCTCCTCCTCCTCCCTTCCCCCTCGCGCTCTCCTCCTCCTCCTCCCCTTCCCCCTCGCGCTCTCCTCCTCCTCCTCCCTTCCCCCTCGCGCTCTCCTCCTCCTCCTCCCTTCCCCCTCGCGCTCTCCTCCTCCTCCTCCCTTCCCCCTCGCGCTCTCCTCCTCCTCCTCCCTTCCCCCTCGCGCTCTCCTCCTCCTCCTCCCTTCCCCCTCGCGCTCTCCTCCTCCTCCCTTCCCCCTCGCGCTCTCCTCCTCCTCCTCCCTTCCCCCTCGCGCTCTCCTCCTCCTCCTCCCTTCCCCCTCGCGCTCTCCTCCTCCTCCTCCCTTCCCCCTCGCGCTCTCCTCCTCCTCCTCCCTTCCCCCTCGCGCTCTCCTCCTCCTCCTCCCTTCCCCCTCGCGCTCTCCTCCTCCTCCTCCCTTCCCCCTCGCGCTCTCCTCCTCCTCCTCCTTCCCCCTCGCGCTCTCCTCCTCCTCCTCCCTTCCCCCTCGCGCTCTCCTCCTCCTCCTCCCTTCCCCCTCGCGCTCTCCTCCTCCTCCTCCCTTCCCCCTCGCGCTCTCCTCCTCCTCCTCCCTTCCCCCTCGCGCTCTCCTCCTCCTCCTCCTCCCTTCCCCCTCGCGCTCTCCTCCTCCTCCTCCCTTCCCCCTCGCGCTCTCCTCCTCCTCCTCCTCCCTTCCCCCTCGCGCTCTCCTCCTCCTCCTCCCTTCCCCCTCGCGCTCTCCTCCTCCTCCTCCTCCCTTCCCCCTCGCGCTCTCCTCCTCCTCCTCCCTTCCCCCTCGCGCTCTCCTCCTCCTCCTCCCTTCCCCCTCGCGCTCTCCTCCTCCTCCTCCTCCTCCTCCCTCCCTTCCCCCTCGCGCTCTCCTCCTCCTCCTCCCTTCCCCCTCGCGCTCTCCTCCTCCTCCTCCCTTCCCCCTCGCGCTCTCCTCCTCCTCCTCCCTTCCCCCTCGCGCTCTCCTCCTCCTCCTCCCTTCCCCCTCGCGCTCTCCTCCTCCTCCTCCCTTCCCCCTCGCGCTCTCCTCCTCCTCCTCCCTTCCCCCTCGCGCTCTCCTCCTCCTCCTCCCTTCCCCCTCGCGCTCTCCTCCTCCTCCTCCCTTCCCCCTCGCGCTCTCCTCCTCCTCCTCCCTTCCCCCTCGCGCTCTCCTCCTCCTCCTCCCTTCCCCCTCGCGCTCTCCTCCTCCTCCTCCCTTCCCCCTCGCGCTCTCCTCCTCCTCCCCTTCCCCCTCGCGCTCTCCTCCTCCTCCTCCCTTCCCCCTCGCGCTCCTCCTCCTCCTCCTCCCTTCCCCCTCGCGCTCTCCTCCTCCTCCTCCCTTCCCCCTCGCGCTCTCCTCCTCCTCCTCCCTTCCCCCTCGCGCTCTCCTCCTCCTCCTCCCTTCCCCCTCGCGCTCTCCTCCTCCTCCTCCCTTCCCCCTCGCGCTCTCCTCCTCCTCCTCCCTTCCCCCTCGCGCTCTCCTCCTCCTCCTCCCTTCCCCCTCGCGCTCTCCTCCTCCTCCTCCTCCCTTCCCCCTCGCGCTCTCCTCCTCCTCCTCCCTTCCCCCTCGCGCTCTCCTCCTCCTCCTCCCTTCCCCTCGCGCTCTCCTCCTCCTCCTCCCTTCCCCCTCGCGCTCTCCTCCTCCTCCTCCCTTCCCCCTCGCGCTCTCCTCCTCCTCCTCCCTTCCCCCTCGCGCTCTCCTCCTCCTCCTCCCTTCCCCCTCGCGCTCTCCTCCTCCTCCTCCCTTCCCCCTCGCGCTCCTCCTCCTCCTCCTCCCTTCCCCTCGCGCTCTCCTCCTCCTCCTCCCTCCCCCTTCCCGCTCTCCCTCTCTCCTCCTCCTCCCTTCCCCCTCGCGCTCTCCTCCTCCTCCCTTCCCCTCGCGCTCTCCTCCTCCTCCTCCCTTCCCCCTCGCGCTCTCCTCCTCCTCCTCCTCCCTTCCCCCTCGCGCTCTCCTCCTCCTCCTCCTCCCTTCCCCCTCGCGCTCTCCTCCTCCTCCTCCCTTCCCCCTCGCGCTCTCCTCCTCCTCCTCCTCCTTCCCCCTCGCGCTCTCCTCCTCCTCCTCCCTTCCCCCTCGCGCTCTCCTCCTCCTCCTCCCTTCCCCCTCGCGCTCTCCTCCTCCTCCTCCTCCCTTCCCCCTCGCGCTCTCCTCCTCCTCCTCCTCCCTTCCCCCTCGCGCTCTCCTCCTCCTCCTCCTCCCTTCCCCCTCGCGCTCTCCTCCTCCTCCTCCTCCCTTCCCCCTCGCGCTCTCCTCCTCCTCCTCCTCCCTTCCCCCTCGCGCTCTCCTCCTCCTCCTCCCTTCCCCCTCGCGCTCTCCTCCTCCTCCTCCTCCCTTCCCCCTCGCGCTCTCTCCTCCTCCTCCTCCCTTCCCCCTCGCGCTCTCCTCCTCCTCCTCCTCCCTTCCCCCTCGCGCTCTCCTCCTCCTCCTCCTCCCTTCCCCCTCGCGCTCTCCTCCTCCTCCTCCTCCCTTCCCCCTCGCGCTCTCCTCCTCCTCCTCCTCCCTTCCCCCTCGCGCTCTCCTCCTCCTCCTCCTCCCTTCCCCCTCGCGCTCTCCTCCTCCTCCTCCTCCCTTCCCCCTCGCGCTCTCCTCCTCCTCCTCCTCCCTTCCCCCTCGCGCTCTCCTCCTCCTCCTCCTCCCTTCCCCCTCGCGCTCTCCTCCTCCTCCTCCTCCCTTCCCCCTCGCGCTCTCCTCCTCCTCCTCCTCCCTTCCCCCTCGCGCTCTCCTCCTCCTCCTCCTCCCTTCCCCCTCGCGCTCTCCTCCTCCTCCTCCTCCCTTCCCCCTCGCGCTCTCCTCCTCCTCCTCCTCCCTTCCCCCTCGCGCTCTCCTCCTCCTCCTCCCTTCCCCCTCGCGCTCTCCTCCTCCTCCTCCCTTCCCCCTCGCTCTCCTCCTCCTCCCTCCCTTCCCCCTCGCGCTCTCCTCCTCCTCCTCCCTTCCCCCTCGGCTCTCCTCCTCCTCCTCCTCCCTTCCCCCTCGCGCTCTCCTCCTCCTCCTCCTCCCTTCCCCCTCGCGCTCTCCTCCTCCTCCTCCTCCCTTCCCCCTCGCGCTCTCCTCCTCCTCCTCCTCCCTTCCCCCTCGCGCTCTCCTCCTCCTCCTCCTCCCTTCCCCCTCGCGCTCTCCTCCTCCTCCTCCTCCCTTCCCCCTCGCGCTCTCCTCCTCCTCCTCCTCCCTTCCCCCTCGCGCTCTCCTCCTCCTCCTCCTCCCTTCCCCCTCGCGCTCTCCTCCTCCTCCTCCTCCCTTCCCCCTCGCGCTCTCCTCCTCCTCCTCCTCCCTTCCCCCTCGCGCTCTCCTCCTCCTCCTCCTCCCTTCCCCCTCGCGCTCTCCTCCTCCTCCTCCTCCCTTCCCCCTCGCGCTCTCCTCCTCCTCCTCCTCCCTTCCCCCTCGCGCTCTCCTCCTCCTCCTCCTCCCTTCCCCCTCGCGCTCTCCTCCTCCTCCTCCTCCCTTCCCCCTCGCGCTCCTCCTCCTCCTCCTCCTCCCTTCCCCCTCGCGCTCTCCTCCTCCTCCTCCTCCCTTCCCCCTCGCGCTCTCCTCCTCCTCCTCCTCCCTTCCCCCTCGCGCTCTCCTCCTCCTCCTCCTCCTCCCTTCCCCCTCGCGCTCTCCTCCTCCTCCTCCTCCCTTCCCCCTCGCGCTCTCCTCCTCCTCCTCCTCCCTTCCCCCTCGCGCTCTCCTCCTCCTCCTCCTCCCTTCCCCCTCGCGCTCTCCTCCTCCTCCTCCTCCCTTCCCCCTCGCGCTCTCCTCCTCCTCCTCCTCCCTTCCCCCTCGCGCTCTCCTCCTCCTCCTCCTCCCTTCCCCCTCGCGCTCTCCTCCTCCTCCTCCTCCCTTCCCCCTCGCGCTCTCCTCCTCCTCCTCCTCCCTTCCCCCTCGCGCTCTCCTCCTCCTCCTCCTCCCTTCCCCCTCGCGCTCTCCTCCTCCTCCTCCTCCCTTCCCCCTCGCCGCTCTCCTCCTCCTCCTCCTCCCTTCCCCCTCGCGCTCTCCTCCTCCTCCTCCTCCCTTCCCCCTCGCGCTCTCCTCCTCCTCCTCCTCCCTTCCCCCTCGCGCTCTCCTCCTCCTCCTCCTCCCTTCCCCCTCGCTCTCCTCCTCCTCCTCCTCCCTTCCCCCTCGCGCTCTCCTCCTCCTCCTCCTCCCTTCCCCCTCGCGCTCTCCTCCTCCTCCTCCTCCCTTCCCCCTCGCGCTCTCCTCCTCCTCCTCCTCCCTTCCCCCTCGCGCTCTCCTCCTCCTCCTCCTCCCTTCCCCCTCGCGCTCTCCTCCTCCTCCTCCCTCCCTTCCCCCTCGCGCTCTCCTCCTCCTCCTCCTCCCTTCCCCCTCCGCTCTCCTCCTCCTCCTCCTCCCTTCCCCCTCGCGCTCTCCTCCTCCTCCTCCTCCCTTCCCCCTCGCGCTCTCCTCCTCCTCCTCCTCCCTTCCCCCTCGCGCTCTCCTCCTCCTCCTCCTCCCTTCCCCCTCGCGCTCTCCCTCCTCCTCCTCCTCCCTTCCCCCTCGCGCTCTCCTCCTCCTCCTCCTCCCTTCCCCCTCGCGCTCTCCTCCTCCTCCTCCTCCCTTCCCCCTCGCGCTCTCCTCCTCCTCCTCCTCCCTTCCCCCTCGCGCTCTCCTCCTCCTCCTCCTCCCTTCCCCCTCGCGCTCTCCTCCTCCTCCTCCTCCCTTCCCCCTCGCGCTCTCCTCCTCCTCCTCCTCCTTCCCCCTCGCGCTCTCCTCCTCCTCCTCCTCCCTTCCCCCTCGCGCTCTCCTCCTCCTCCTCCTCCCTTCCCCCTCGCGCTCTCCTCCTCCTCCTCCCTTCCCCCTCGCGCTCTCCTCCTCCTCCTCCTCCCTTCCCCCTCGCGCTCTCCTCCTCCTCCTCCTCCCTTCCCCCTCGCGCTCTCCTCCTCCTCCTCCTCCCTTCCCCCTCGCGCTCTCCTCCTCCTCCTCCTCCTTCCCCCTCGCGCTCTCCTCCTCCTCCTCCTCCCTTCCCCCTCGCGCTCTCCTCCTCCTCCTCCTCCCTTCCCCCTCGCGCTCTCCTCCTCCTCCTCCTCCCTTCCCCCTCGCGCTCTCCTCCTCCTCCTCCTCCCTTCCCCCTCGCGCTCTCCTCCTCCTCCTCCTCCCTTCCCCCTCGCGCTCTCCTCCTCCTCCTCCTCCCTTCCCCCTCGCGCTCTCCTCCTCCTCCTCCTCCCTTCCCCCTCGCGCTCTCCTCCTCCTCCTCCTCCCTTCCCCCTCGCGCTCTCCTCCTCCTCCTCCTCCCTTCCCCCTCGCGCTCTCCTCCTCCTCCTCCTCCCTTCCCCCTCGCGCTCTCCTCCTCCTCCTCCTCCCTTCCCCCTCGCGCTCTCCTCCTCCTCCTCCTCCCTTCCCCCTCGCGCTCTCCTCCTCCTCCTCCTCCCTTCCCCCTCGCGCTCTCCTCCTCCTCCTCCCTTCCCCCTCGCGCTCTCCTCCTCCTCCTCCCTTCCCCCTCGCGCTCTCCTCCTCCTCCTCCCTTCCCCCTCGCGCTCTCCTCCTCCTCCTCCCTTCCCCCTCGCGCTCCTCCTCCTCCTCCTCCCTTCCCCCTCGCGCTCTCCTCCTCCTCCTCCTCCCTTCCCCCTCGCGCTCTCCTCCTCCTCCTCCTCCCTTCCCCCTCGCGCTCTCCTCCTCCTCCTCCTCCCTTCCCCCTCGCGCTCTCCTCCTCCTCCTCCTCCCTTCCCCCTCGCGCTCTCCTCCTCCTCCTCCTCCCTTCCCCCTCGCGCTCTCCTCCTCCTCCTCCTCCCTTCCCCCTCGCGCTCTCCTCCTCCTCCTCCTCCCTTCCCCCTCGCGCTCTCCTCCTCCTCCTCCTCCCTTCCCCCTCGCGCCCTCCTCCTCCTCCTCCCTTCCCCCTCGCGCCCTCCTCCTCCTCCTCCCTTCCCCCTCGCGCCCTCCTCCTCCTCCTCCCTTCCCCCTCGCGCCCTCCTCCTCCTCCTCCCTTCCCCCTCGCGCCCTCCTCCTCCTCCTCCCTTCCCCCTCGCGCCCTCCTCCTCCTCCTCCCTTCCCCCTCGCGCCCTCCTCCTCCTCCTCCTCCCTTCCCCCTCGCGCCCTCCTCCTCCTCCTCCTCCCTTCCCCCTCGCGCCCTCCTCCTCCTCCTCCTCCCTTCCCCCTCGCGCCCTCCTCCTCCTCCTCCCTTCCCCCTCGCGCTCGCCCGCCCGCTCTCCCTTTCCCCGGGATGCCAGATCCCAGCGAATCTTCGCACCTCCTCCACTACCTCTATATCCGTTTAAAAATATGGAGATTGGAACTGTTCACAGTAGCTCAAGTGTGATAGGAGAAAGGGAAGGAGAGAGAGCACGAGAAGGAAGGAAGGGAGGGAGGGAGAGAGCGAGGGAAGCACTTTGGACTGATTCTGAAACCTGAGCTGCTGGTTTAAATCGTCTGTATTCCCGCATACACTGTTGTGGCATGATTTGACTGGGATTTGTGTCTGTTGCACCTGTTTGACACTCTCTGAAGAATGCAGAAGTGAAGAGTTTTGTTAATTTGTGTCTGTACCCAGGGGCACTTTGCATTCATCCTGGCGACTCCTGGTTTAAACAGGATGGTTCCGTGCCTGTGTGCGTCCCTCAATATCTGTCCTCTCACTACCTGCACAAGGGAAGTTGCAGTAAGGAGAGACAACCTGCAGAACATTTGTAAATAATTCAGCGAGTGATGTGCTTTGGGGTGTTTTCAGACACCTGATGATGGGGCTCCATTAATACAAAATCTTCGGCTTGCTGTTGGCTGCAGTTTTTAATGTTAACAGTGCGTTTTGACCGACAGTGGAGCTTGCATCCCATTATTCATTCTTCCTCTCCGTGGATAATAGCATTTGGTGCAGAACTGAGTTCTCCAAAAGGAGGAAAGACTTGCATTTCTGTGGTAGCTTTCACATCCTCTGGACGTCCCAAAGCGCTTTACAGCCAATTACGTGTAGTCACTGCTGTAATGTGGGAAAGACGGCTGCCAAATTTGCGCACAGCAAGCTCCCACAAGCAGCAATGCGATAATGACCAGATAATCTATTTTATTGATATTTATTGAGGGATAAATATTGGCCCCAGGATACCGGGGAGAACTCCCCCTGCTCTTCAAAATAGTAGCCTTGGGATCTTTTGTGTCCACCTGAGAGGCTTCACTTGGGAGTTGAGTGTGGTGTTTATAATGGCGCTGCTCTTAATTATCAGTAAATGAATCCTTAGCTCTGAATTTTTGTTTTAAGATCTCCAGCACACCGGGAGATGTTTGCAGATCTCATCATCAATGGCAGTCCCTCGGAAATGAGGAAGACTTGCTTCCACTCTTAAAATGAGTCCTTAGGTGACTGAACAGTCCAATACGAGAACCACAGTCCCTGTCACAGGTGGAACAGACAGTAGTTGAGGGAAGGGGTGGGTGAGGAGTCTGGTTTGCCGCACGCTCCTTCCGTTGTCTGCACTTGATTTCTGCATGCTCTCGGCGACGAGACTCGAGGTGCTCAGCTCCCGGATGCACTTTGACCAGGGACTCCCAGGTGTCGGTGGGGATGTTGCACTTTATCAGGGAGGCTTTGAGGGTGTCCTTGTAACGTTTCCTCTGCCCACCTTTGGCTGATCTGGCATGAAGGAGTTCCGAGTGGAGTGCAGATCTACACTTGGCGCACTCACTAGTTTGAGTTCAGCATTTGTGTTGAGGTCAGTAGAGTGGATGTCCTCCAGCTGAACAATCTGAAGATCTAAGCCATTGTCGTGGGCCCCGCCAGGGATTCTGGGCCCCTCCCTGGCCACTGACTGGGGCTGAGTCTGACTGCTGGCGACCTTGGTGTCCCGTTTGACCCCGAGCTGAGTTACTCATCCATGCCTTTGTTGCTTCCAGGTCCGACCATTTCAACGCACTCCTGGCCCAACTTCCCATACCCCACCCTCCATAAACTTCAGCTCATCCAAAACTCGCACCAAATCCCGCTCACCCATCACCCCGGTGCTCGCTGACCTACATTTACTCGCGGTCCGGCAACGCCTCGATTTAAAAATAATCCTCATCCTTGCGTTCGAATCCCTCCATGGCTTCGCCTCTAACCCTAACCCCCTCCCTGTCTCTAATCTCCTCCAGCCTCAAATCCCTCCGAGATCTCTGCGCTCCTCCAATTCGGTATCCCCGATTTTAATCGCTCCACCATTGGGGACTCAGTCGTTGGGTATGCTCAAGACGGAGATCGATAGATTTTTTGGATATTAAGGGATTCAAATGGTATGGAGATAGTGGAGGTATAGAATCGTCACAGCGTAGGAGGAGGCCATTCGGCCCGTTGAGCCCGTGCCGGCTCTCTGCAAGAGCACTTCAGCCAGTCCCACTCCCCATCAGTCATGATTTTATTGATTGGGGGAGCAGGCTCGAGGGGCCGAATGATATAGAGTAGAATCATAGAATAATTAGACACAAAAAGTGACCATTCGGCCCACCTCTTCGGTGTCGGTCGAAAAAGAGCTACCCAGCCGAATCCCACCTTCCAGCACTAGGTCGGTAGCCCTTTAGGTCATGGCTCTTTAAGTGTACATCCTGTTCCTGTTTATGTTGTTGTGTGCCTTCAGCTGCCGGGTCTCGAGCTCTGGAATTCCCTCCTTAAACCTTTCCGATTCTCTTTAATTTCATCAACTTTAAGCACCTTTTTTAAAAAAAAAACTATCTTTGGCTCGATGTCGATTATTTCTGGCTACGATTCTCCGAAGCACCTTGTGTTGTTGTGCTAAGGTGTTTATATAATTGCATGTTACAGTGTGGTGTAGTACTGACTTGCACCATCAGCCCTGTGCTTCCTCGGTCATGTCCCTGCCAAATACCTGCCGAGGGTGCAGTCTGCTGTTTAACCAGCGTTTGAGGCTGCTTCTGGTCTTAGAGCCATGGAAATGCCTGTCTCCCTCCCTCCCACCCCTGGCCTGTACCTTTTAGGAATAAGGGAACATAGAATCATAGAAATTGATGGCACAGAAGGAGGTCATTTGGCCCATCATGTCCGCTGCCTATCTTGCAGAGCAGGATTGGGGAGGTGGGAGTGACCTATTGAGCAAGAGAAAGGGAGTGTCCAATTCTTCAGTGTAAGCTGCTCGAACCGATGGGTTTGTTCCATAAATTAAACTATGGATGCTTTTGGGGGAAAAAAAACACACCTTGGTTGCCCAATTGATTTCTGGGGATCTACATAGTCTTGACAATTAAAGTTACCATGAACGTTTTAGAAGAGTCAAATCTTTGGTTGGCAAACCTGAACTATTTATTTCTAATTTAATTTAAATGTAAATCATTTAATATTTAAGTTTTTAAAAAAAAAAAGGAGGCAGACAGAAAGCAGGAAACTATAGACCAGTTAGCCAGACATCTGTCGTTGGAAAAATGCTGGAGTCCATTATTAAGGAAGTAGTAGCAGGACATTTGGAAAAACATAATGTAGTCAGTCAAGCAGAGTCAGCATGGTTTTATAAAAGGGCAATTATGTTTGACAAATTTGCTGGAATTCTTTAAGGATGTACCGAGCAGGGTGGATAAGGGGGAACCAGTGGATGTGGTGTATTTAGATTTCCAGAAGGCATTCGATAAGGTGCCACATAAAAGGTTACGGCACAAGATAAAGGTTCACGGGGTTGGGGGTAATATATTAGCATGGATAGAGGATTAACAGAGTCGGGATAAATGGTTCATTCTCAGGTTGGCAACCAGTAACTAGTGGGGTGCCGCAGGGATCAGTGCTGGGGCCTCAACTATTTACAATCTATATTGATGACTTGGATGAAGGGACCGAGTGTAATGTAGCCAAGTTTTCTGATACAAAGATGGGTGGGAAAGCAAGTTGTGAAGAGGACACACAGAATCTGCAAAGGGATATAGACAGGCTAAGTGAGTGGGCAACCATTTGGCAGATGGAGTATAATGTGGGAAATATGAAGTTATCCCACTTTGGCAGGAAAAATAAAAAAGCAAATTATAATTTAAATGGAGAGTGATTATAAAATGCTGCGCGGGACCTGGGGGTCCTTGTGCATGAAACGCAAAAGGTTAGTATGCAGGTACAGCAAGTGATCAGGAAGGCAAATGGAATGTTGGCCTTTATTGCCGGGGGGATAGAGTATAAAAGCAGAGAAGTCCTGCTACAACTGTACAGGGGATTGGTGAGGCCACACCTGGAGTACTGCGTACAGTTTTGGTCTCCGTATTTAAGGAGGGATGTACTTGCATTGGAGGCTGTTCAGAGAAGGTTCCCTCGGTTGATTCCGGAGATGAGGGGATTGACTTCTGAAGGCCTGTACTCATGGAGTTTAGAAGAATGAGAGGTGATCTTATCAAAACGTATAAGATTCTGAGGGGGCTCGACAGGGTAGATGCAGAGAGGAATCAAGAACGAGGGGGCATAGTTTCAGAATAAGGGGTCGCCCATTATGAGATGAGAAATTTCTTCTGAGGGTTGTAAATCTGTGGAATTCTCTGCCCCAGAGAGCTGTGGAGGCTGGGTCATAGACAGATTTTTGAGCGATAGGGGAGTAAAGGATTATGTGGAGCGGGCGGGAAAGTGGAGCTGAGTCCATGATCGGATCAGCCGTGATCTTATTGAATGGTGGAGCAGGCTCGAGGGGCCGAATGGCCGACTCCTGCTCCTATTTCTTACGTTATGTAACAGTGCTTCCTTTTTGGAATGCCTTTGTGCTGCTGCATTATGCTGTGTGGAATTTTGGTGATGGTGTGACAAGGGGTTGTGTTGAAGAGTGTCCAGCTCTCTGGCTTGTGGGTTAAAAATAATTTAAAAGTGCCCCAATGCTTGTCCCTTTCAATTTAATCGATTCCCGGGATGTGGGCATCGCTGGCAAGGCCAGTATTTATTGCCCATCCCCTGGTTGTCCTGAGAAGATGGTGGTGAGCTGCCGTCTTGAACCGCTAGGGGCTGGCTGCTAGTTTTACCCAGCTTGTGTGGGTCTGGAGTCACGTATAGGCCCAGACCGGGTAAGGACAGCAGGTTTCCTACCCAGGACAGTAACTTGGGGCACAGATTTAAAGTAGTTGGTAGAAGGAATAGATAGAAAGTAAATCTTGCATTTATATATCACCTTTCAAGACAACCCGACGTCTCAAAGCGCTTTACAGCCAATGAAGTACTTTTGCAGTGTGGTCACTGTTGCAGTGTAGGAAACGCGGCATCCAGTTTGTGCACAGCAAGCTCCCACAAACAGCAATGTGATAATGACCAGTTAATCTGTTTTTTTTTTAAATGTTATGTTTGAGGGATAAATATTGGCCCCAGGACACCGGGGAGAACTTCCCTGCTCTTCGAAATAGTGCTGTGGGATCTTTTACATCTACTTGAGAGAGCAGACGAAGTCTCGGTTTAACGTCTCCCTCTCGGTGCCGCCCCTCTGACGGTGCGGCGCTCCCTCCCGGTACTGCACTCTATTTTATTTGTGCGCAAGTGCCTGTTATGATACTTGAACAGAGAACCTTCTGAGTCGGGCGAGTGTGCTGCCCACTGAACCACAGTTAACACTGTTGATTAGAGGGGAGATGAGGAAACATTATTTCACCCAGAGGGTGGTGGGGGTCTGGATCTCACTGCCTGAAAGGGTGGTAGAAACCCTCACCACATTTAAAAAGTACTTGGATGTGCACTTGAAGTGCCGTAACCGACAGGGCTACGGACCGAGAGCTGGAGGTTGAGTTAGGCTGATGGCTCTTTTTCGACCGACATGGACACGATGGGCCGAATGAACTCCTGTCGTAACATTCTATGACATCGCAGAACCAGTTTGCTTTTTAATGATAACCCGACAACTTCAAGTTCACTTTTACTGAGATTGGCTCTTCATTTCCAGATTATTTTCTTTAAAAACGGAATTCAATTTCTCAAACTCGGGGTTTTCTAGACCGAAGCCATTGATCCCTGCCATCAGCTCCAACCCTCTCCCGAACTCCTGTCAGAGGCTGAACCAGACTGTTCGCAATCCTGATGTCATACTTGATCTTGAGATGAACTTCCGACCACATATCCGCAGCATAACTAAGGCCGCCTATTTCCAGCTCCGTAACATCGCCCGTCTCCACCCCCTGCCTCAGTTCATCCGCTGAAACCCTCATCCGTGCCTTTGTTACCTCCAGACTTCACTATTCCAACGCACTCCTGGCCGGCCTCTCACATTCTACCCGATGTAAACTAGAGGTCATCCAAAACTCGGGTGCCCGTGTTCTAACTCGCACCGAGTCCCGCTCACCCATCACCCCCTGTGCTCACTGCCCCGTGTCCTAACTTGCACCGAGTCCCGCTCACCCATCATCCCCTGTGCTCACTGCCCCGTGTCCGAACTCGCACCGAGTCCCGCTCACCCATCAGCCCCTGTGCTCACTGCCCCGTGTCCTAACTCGCACTGAGTCCCGCTCACCCATCACCCCCTGTGCTCGCTGACCTACATTGGCTCCCGGTTAAGCAATGCCTTGATTTCAAAATTCCCATCCTTGTTTACAAATCCCTCCATGGCCCTCGCCCCTCCCTATCTCTGTAATCTCCTTCAGCCTCAACACCCAAAGATCTCTGCCCTCCTGAGCATCCCCGATTATAATCGCTACACCATCGGTGGCCGTGCCTTCAGCTGCCTGGGCCCCAAACTCTGGAACTCCCTCCCTAAACCTCCCTAACTCTCCTCCTTTAAGACGCTCCTTAATGCCTACCTCTTTGACCCAGCTTTTGCTCAGCTGCCCTAATTTCTACTTATGTGCCTCGGTGTCAGTTATTTGTTTTGTCTTATAGCGCCTGGGGACGTTTCACTATGTTAACAGCGCTATATAAATACAAGTTGTTGGTCACCCGCTGACTCCTGTAACACCTCTAGCAACATAAAGGCAAACTTGCCGGATCTCTCACTGACTTGTGAGCACTTTGGGATGTCCGACATCCAATAATTTACAGCAGTTTCCTCCGGTTAAACTTGGCGATGATTGGAGCCAGTGTCTTCGCTCTCCGTCTCACACACCGTCCCTTCGTCGCTCATTCCATCCCCCTCCCTGGCCACTGTGTCAGGCTGAGCCAGGCTGTTCGCGCATACTCCATCGTATTCGTTACCCCGACTGGAGTTTCTGATCCCATGTCCTCTCCATCGCCCCAACTGTCTGCTTCCACCTCCGTAACGTCTCCAGCCTTCGTGCGCCTGCCGAAACCCTCATCCAGACCTCCACACTTGACTGTTCCAGTTCTCTCCTGGTCGTCCTCCCATCCTGCACCCCAACCTGAGCCAGGTCCTGTTACCCACCCTGACTGCTGCTCCCTGCTGACCTACATTAAATCTCTTCATGGCCTCGCTGCTCCCAATCTCTGAAACCTCCTCCCGACCTACAACATTCCCAAACTCTCTTCCTCTGACTCTGGCCTTTTGTGCACCCCACACAACCCAAATTGTCGGCAGTGCCTTCAACTGCCTCGGCCCCAAGCTCTGGAATTCCTTCCTTAAACTCTCTGCCTCTCCACCTCGTTCTTCAATCCCACTTCTTCGACTCCCCTCCTTTGGCTATATTGTCAGCTGTGGCCTCAGTGGGCAGCACCCTCGCCTCTTGAGTCAGAAGGTTGTGGGTTCAAGTTCCACTCCAGGGACGTGAGCACATCGAGGCTGACACTCCCAATGCAGTGCTGAGGGAGCGCCGCACTGTGGGAGGGGCGGTGCTGAGGGAGCGCCGCACTGTCGGAGGGGCGGTGCTGAGGGAGCGCCGCACTGTCGGAGGGGCGGTGCTGAGGGAGCGCCGCACTGTCGGAGGGGCGGTGCTGAGGGAGCGCCGCACTGTCGGAGGGGCAGTACTGAGGGAGTGCCGCACTGTCGGAGGGGGCAGTGCTGAGGCCCGCCGCACTGTCGGAGGGGCAGTACTGAGGGAGCGCCGCACTGTCGGAGGGGCAGTACTGAGGGAGCGCCGCACTGTCGGAGGGGCAGTACTGAGGGAGTGCCGCACTGTTGGAGGGGCGGTGCTGAGGGAGCGCCGCACTGTCGGAGGGGCGGTGCTGAGGGAGAGCCGCACTGTCGGAGGGGCGGTACTGAGGGAGTGCCACACTGTCGGAGGGGCAGTACTGAGGGAGTGCCGCACTGTTGGAGGGGCGGTGTTGAGGGAGTGCCGCACTGTTGGAGGGGCGGTGTTGAGGGAGTGCCGCACTGTTGGAGGGGCGGTGCTGAGGGAGTGCCGCACTGTTGGAGGGGCGGTGCTGAGGGAGCGCCGCACTGTCGGAGGGGCAGTCTTTCAGATGAGACATTAAACATGCTCTCTCAGGTGGACGTAAAAGATCCCATGGCACTATTTCAAAGAAGAGCAGGGAAGTTCTCCCTGGTGTTCTGGGGCCAATATTTATCCCTCAACCAACATCACTAAAACACAGATGATCTGGTAATTATCACATCACTGTTTGTGGGAGCTTGCTGTGTGCAAATTGGCTGCCGTGTTTCCTACATTACAACAGTCACCACACTACAAAAGTACTTCATTGGCTGTAAAGCGCCTTTTAGATGTCGGGTGGTTGTGAAAGGCGCTACATAAATCCATTTTTGTCTGATTGCACCCCGGTGAAGCAACTTGGGGCATTTTTCTGTTCAAGGCATTTATATGTGTAGATTGTTCCAGCAATGCGAAGAGCTATTCGTTACCAGTAAACGGTAAGAAATCCTACTCCCAGCAATTCCCTTCAGTGGATTACAATGCCTCATTTATGCTTTTTTTAAACTGCTTCCATTTAGCCCCCAGTGACAGCCCTGTACCTACTCTCACTTAGCCCTGGTGTTAATGATCCCGTTCACACACCGCCTGAGTTTAGAAAGATATCATTACGCGGCAAGGTGTTTATCATGGGTCAGACGGAGACTGAATGAATGTTACACGCGTCCTCTTGCACTGACGTCCCGGTGACGATGCTGTGTTGGGAGATTTTGATCCCACCGCCCGCCGTTCTCGGTTTCTGATTAAACCCGCGCTCCATCTGTTTTATCTCCACAGTCTCCGGCGATCTTGGTAAACCGGCAAGATGTTCAATAAGTCGCAGTTTGGCACGCCGACCTTCGGCAACACAAGCGGATTCACCACGTCGGCGTTTGGGCAAAGTAAGTTGGCCTTTTCTGCACTTTGTTATTGGCAGATGGGCCAGTCCCAGGGGGTGGTGGGGGGGGGGCTCACTGCCGCGGACGGGCCAGTCCCAGGGGGGGGGGGGGGGGGGGCTCACTGCCGCGGACGGGCCAGTCCCAGGGGGGGGGGGGGGGGGGGGGCTCACTGCCGCGGACGGGCCAGTCCCGGGGGGGGGGAGGGGGGCTCACTGCCGCGTACGGGCCAGTCCCGGGGGGGGGGGGGGGGGCTCACTGCCGCGTACGGGCCAGTCCCGGGGGGGGGGGGGGGGGGGCTCACTGCCGCGTACGGGCCAGTCCCGGGGGGGGGGGGCTCACTGCCGCGTACGGGCCAGTCCCGGGGGGGGGGGGGGGGGCTCACTGCCGCGGATGGGCCAGTCCCGGGGGGGGGGCTCACTGCCGCGTACGGGCCAGTCCCGGGGGGGGGGGGGCCTCACTGCCGCGTACGGGCCAGTCCCGGGGGGGGGGGGGGGGGGCTCACTGCCGCGTACGGGCCAGTCCCGGGGGGGGGGGGGCTCACTGCCGCGGACGGGCCAGTCCCGGGGGGGGGGGGGGGCTCACTGCCGCGGACGGGCCAGTCCCAGGGGGTGGGGGGGGGGGGGGGGGGCTCACTGCCGCGGACGGGCCAGTCCCAGGGGGTGGGGGGGGGGGGGATGGTGAGGGGGGCTCATTGCCGCGGACGGGCCAGTCCCAGGGGGTGGTGGGGGTGGGGGGGGGGCTCACTGCCGCGGACGGGCCAGTCCCAGGGGGTGGTGGGGGTGGGGGGGGGGCTCACTGCCGCGGACGGGCCAGTCCCAGGGGGTGGTGGGGGTGGGGGGGGGGCTCACTGCCGCGGACGGGCCAGTCCCAGGGGGTGGTGGGGTGGGGGGGGGGGGGGGGCTCACTGCCGCGTACGGGCCAGTCCCAGGGGGTGGTGGGGGGGGGGCTCATTGCCGCGGACGGGCCAGTCCCAGGGGGTGGTGGGGGTGGGGGGGGGGCTCATTGCCGCGGACGGGCCAGTCCCAGGGGGTGGTGGGGGTGGGGGGGGGGCTCATTGCCGCGGACGGGCCAGTCCCAGGGGGTGGTGGGGGTGGGGGGGGGGCTCATTGCCGCGGACGGGCCAGTCCCAGGGGATGGTGGGGGTGGGGGGGGGGGGGGCTCACTGCCGCAGACGGGCCAGTCCCGGGGGATGGGGGGGGGCTCACTGCCGCGGACGGACCAGTCCCAGGGGGGGGGTGGGGGGGGGGGCTCACTGCCGCGGACGGACCAGTCCCAGGGGGGGGGTGGGGGGGGGGGGGCTCACTGCCGCGGACGGACCAGTCCCAGGGGGGGATGGTGAGGGGGGGCTCAGTGCCGCGGACGGGCCAGTCCCGGGGGGTGGGGGGGGGCCTCACTGCCGCGGACGGGCCAGTCCCGGGGGGGGGGGGGGGGGGGATTGCCCGTGGAGCATTATGTAGCGTGGGACTGGGTGGGGTGTGCGGCCAGACCGGATAAGGATAACTGGGTCCCTTCCCCGAAAGATGTCCATTGAACCAGCTGGGTCATCACAGCAATCCGGCAACGGATCGATGAGCTTGGTACATGGAATTACATCGAGTCTACAGCACAGCAACAGGCCAGTCAGCCCAAATAGTCCGTGCCAGTGTTTATGCTCCACTCGAGCCTCCTGTCGCCCACTGTCTGAGGGGCAGAAATTCACCCTGTTCATTGCACCCTCTCAGCATATCCTTCAATTCCTTTCTCCCTCGTGTACTTAAATGCATCAACATTTTGACCTGCTAAGCGGTTTACCAATAGAGCAATGAGAGACGGCCACAGTTAGCGCTGTCAGTCCATAACCGCTTTTCTTGGCTGTTTACTGATAAGTGCTCAGTGGGAGCCAGTTGGACCAGGGTAACCAGCTGTTGATCCGAGGGGCTAACTAACAAGACGCCGGCTTAAGAAGATATGAAATAGGAGTCGGCCATTTGGCCCCTCAAGCCCGCTCTGCCATTTAATAAGATCCTGAACTGAAGGAAAGGTAACTTCGATGATAGAGGCATGAATTGGCTAGAGTAGACTGGCGAATCATACTTAAAGGGTTGACGGTGGATAGGCAATGGCAAATATTTAAAGAGCACATGGATGAACTTCAGCAATTGTACATCCCTGTCTGGAGTTAAAATAAAATGGGGAAGGTGGCTCAACCGTGGCTAACAGGGGAAATTAGGGATAGTGTTAAATCCAAGGAAGAGGCATATAAATTAGCCAGAAAAAGCAGCAAACCTGAGGACTGAGACATTTATAATTCAGCAGAGGAGGACAAAGGGTTTAATTAGGAGGGGAAAAATAGAATATGAGAGGAAGCTTGCTGAGAACATAAAAACTGACTGCAAGAGCTTCTATAGATACGTGAAGAGAAAAAGATTAGTGAAAACAAATGTAGGTCCCTTGCAGTCAGAACCAGGTGAATTTATAATGGGGAACAAAGAAATGGCAGACCAATTGAACAAATACTTTGGTTCTGTCTTCACGAAGGAAGACACAAATAACCTTCTGGAAATATTAGGGGACCGAGGGTCTAGTGAGAAGGAGGAACTGAAGGAAATCCTTATTAGTCAGGAAATTGTGTTACGAAAATTGATTGGATTGAAGGCTGATAAATCTCCAGGGCCTGATGGTCGACATCCCAGAGTACTTAAGGAAGTGGCCCTAGAAATAGTGGATGCATTGGTGATTATTTTCCAGCAGTCTATCGACTCTGGATCAGTTCCTATGGACTGGATGGTAGCTAATGTAACACCACTTTTTAAGAAAGGAGGGAGAGAGAAAACAGGTAATTATAGACCGGTTAGCCTGACATCAGTAGTGGGGAAAATGTTGTAATCAATTATTAAGGATGAAATAGCAACGCATTTGGAAAGCAGTGACAGGATCGGTCCAAGTCAGCATGGATTTATGAAAGGAAAATCATGCTTGACAAATCTTCTAGAATTTTTTGAGGATGTAATTAGTAGAGTGAACAAGGGAGAACCAGTGGATGTGGTGTATTTGGACTTTCAAAAGGCTTTTAACAAGGTCCCACACAAGAGTTTGGTGTGCAAAATCAAAGCAAATGGTATTGGGGGTAATGTACTGACATGGATAGAGAACTGGTTGGCAGACAGGAAGCAGAGAGTCGGGATAAACGGATCCTTTTCAGAATGGCAGGCAGTGACTAGTGGAGTGCTGCAGGGCTCAGTGCTGGGATCCCAGCTCTTTACAATATACATGAATGATTTAGATGAAGTTTGCGGATGACACTAAACTGGGTGGCGGAGTGAGCTGTGAGGGGGACGCTAAGAGGCTGCAGGGTGACTTGGACAGGTTAGGTGAGTGGGCAAATGCATGGCAGATGCAGTATAATGTGGATAAATGTGAAGTTATGTATGCCCCCTCGTTTTAGTTTCCCCTATAAGTAGAAATATCCTCTCTGCATCTAACTTGTCGAGCCCCCTCATTATCTTATATGTTTCAATAAGATCACCTCTCATTCTTCTGAACTCCAACGTGTATAAGCCCAACCTTTCTTCGTAAGTCAACCTCCTCATCTCCTGAATCAACTGAGTGAACCTTCTCTGAACAGCCTCCAATACAAGTTACGGAGTCCAAAACTGTACGCAGTACTCCAGGGTGTGGTCTCACCAATACCCTGTACAATTGTAGCAGGACTTCTCTGCTTTTATACTCTATTCCACTTGCCTTCCTGATTACTTGCTGTATCTGCATACTAACTTTTTGTGTTTCATGCACAAGGATCCCCGGGTCCCTCTGTACTGCAGCTTGATGTCGATTTTTGTGGTACTGGGCAGCGACAGGCTAATAACACGAGTAATAAGTGAATTTCTGCCCCATGAGCAGTGGGCATCGCTGGCAAGGCCGTCATTTATTGCCCATCCGTACTTGCCGTGCGAAGGTGGTGGTGAGCCGCTGCCTTGAACCGCTGGGAGCGGGTTTAATGGACTTGAGGCGCCACTTCAGGGGGCAGTTATGAGTCTGCCACATTGGGTGTGGGACTGGAGTCACATATAGGCCCAGACCGGGTAAGGACGGCAGGTTTCCTTCCTTAAATATTAAGAATTAGGCCATTCAGCCCCTCGAACCTGCTCCACCATTCAATAAAATCATGGCTGATCTTCTGCAACAACTCTCCTCTCCCGTCCTGTCCCCATATCCCTTGATTCCCTTAGTGTGCAAAAATCTGTCTATCTCAGTCTTGAATATACTCAACGACTGAGCATCCAGAGCCCTCTAGGGTAGAGAATTCTAAAGATTCACAATTGTGTGAGTGAATTCCTCCTCATGTCAGTATTAAATGGCCGTCCCCTTATCCTGAGACTATTTCTAGACTCCCCAGCCTGTGGGAAACATCCTCTCTGCATCTACCCTGTCAATCCCCCTCAGAATCTTGTATGTTTCAATGGGATCACCTCTCATTCTTCTAAACTCGAGAGAGTATGGGCCCAATCTACTCAATCTCTCCTCATAGGACAACCCTCTCCTCCCAGGGATCAGTCCGGTGAACCTTTGTTACACTATTTCTCCTGCTCTCTTTCTCTCTCCTCCCCCCCCCCCCCCCCCCAGAAACAACATCCTTCCTTGGCTAAGGAGACCAAAACTGACACTAAAGGTGTTATGTCTAATGCAATTAGGAATGACTCCACGAGGCAATGTGTTGTACTCAAACTGTAGTGATCTCGGTCCTTTATTTGTAACTCGAGAGTGAGGTACAAGCATGGTAAGCAGCCTTTTATACTGGGCCCTGCACACCTATGCACGTGACCCTCAGGTCTCCCACCACAGTGCCCTCTGGTGGACAGCCCCTGCCACAGGGGCAGGAAACCCCGGTCTCCACCAGTTGCACCCTCTAGTGGTGCCAGCATAGTATATACACAGTGTAAACCTTACTGATAGTACATCAGGTAAACAAGTCTCCATCTTATGCAACTATACAGTGACTACACAGAGAGTATATCTATAGTCTGCATATATAACAAAAGGATATTGGGGAACCAGCTGAGGTTTTACGACAATCCGACAGCTTCATAGAGATTATTACTGAGACCAGCTTTCTCTCCCTGATTTGTTTAAACTGAATTTAAATTCTCAAACTGTCTAACTGGGCTTTGATCTGGCGACCTCTGACTTATTAGTCCAGTGCTATAACGAGGTGCGATCTCCATGTGACCAATTTCCTCACGCTCTTGGGGCGCAGGTCAGGTTGAAGAGCTCCTTTTCTTGGGATAGAGCGTTTAATTGAAAAAAAAAACATTCTCCTCGTCTCACCTCTGGTTCTTTAGCCACTTGCCTTCAATCTGTGTCCTCTGGTTACTGACCCTCCTGCCATTGGCAACAGTTTCTCATTTACTCTGATCAAAACCCTTCAAAGTTTTGAACGCCTCTATTAAATCTCCCCATAACTTTTGTCGCTCTAACAGCCCCTAGCTACTTTGGAATTCTCTGCCCCAGAGGGCTGTGGATGTTCAGTGTATTCAACATAAGAAATAGGAGCAGGAGTCGGCCATACTGCCCCTCGAGTGTGCTCCACCATTTAATAAAATCATGGCTGATTTGATCATGTACTCGGGTCCACTTCCCCGCCCACTCCCCATAACACCCTTAATCCCTTATCGTTTAAGAAACTGTCTATTTCTGTCTTAAATTTATTCCATGTCCCAGCTTCCACAGCTCTCTGAGGCAGAGAATTCCACAGATTTTCAACCCTCAGTGAAAAAATTCCTCCTCATCTCAGTTTTAAATGGGCGGCCCCTTATTCTAAGATCATGCCCCCTGGTTCTAGTCTCCCCCATCAGTGGAAACATCCTCTCTGCATCCACCTTGTCAAGCCCCCTCATAATCTTATACGTTTCGATAAGATCACCTCTCATTCTTCTGAACTCCAATGCGTAGAGGCCCAACCTACTCAACCTTTCCTCATAAGTCAACCCCCTCATCCCCAGAATCAACCGCATGAACCTTCTCTGAACTGCCTCCAAAGCAAGTATATCCTTTCGTAAATATGGAAACCAAAACTACACGCAGTGTTCCAGGTGTGGCCTCACCAATACCCTGTATAACTGTAGCAAGACTTCCCTGCTTTTATACTCCATCCCCTTTGCAATAAAGTCCAAGATTCCATTGGCCTTCCTGATCACTTGCTGTACCTGCATACTATCCTTTTGTGTTTCATGCACAGGGACCCCCAGGTCCCTCTGTACTGCAGCACTTTGCAATCTTTCTCCATTTAAGTAATGACTTGCTCTTCGATTTTTTTCTGCCAAAGACGGAGATCGATAGATTTTTGGACTCTCGGGGAATCGGGCAGGAAAGTGGAGTTGAGGTTGCTGATCAGTCATGATCTGACTGAATGGGCTTGATGGGCAGTATGGCCCACTCCTGATTCTAGTGATGGTCTCTCGTTTCTCCCCCCCCCCCCCCCCCCCAAACGCCAGGACTCTAATCCCCTGCCATCTCCTGTTTTTCAGATACCACGACCCCTGGGTTTGGCGGATTCGGTGCGGCGACAGCTGGATTTGGCGCTGCCACCAATGCTGCCACCGGACTCTTTGGCAACACTCAAAGCAAACCAGGTCAGGAATGGATTCTCTCTGTTACTCCCCGCCGCTAACCCGCTGACTCGCATTTTTGTCCGTGATCGAATAGTAAAGAAAGACTTGCATTTCTGTAGCGCCGTTCACGACCTCGGGGTGGCCCGAGGACCTTGCGGCCATTGAAGCACGTTTTGGAATGTGGTCACTGTTGTAATGTAGGAAACGCGGCAAGTCAGTGCAGAGCAAGCTGCCACACACAGCAATGAGACAATGTTCCAATATGTTGGTTGAGGTTTAACATTGACCAGTGATAATCCATGACTTGTTTTAATGTGTTCTTGGGAAGCAACGCCATGAGCAGGACAGATTGTTGGCAATCCCTGTTAACGGCAGATGTGGGACGGGAGTCACGTAGGCCAGTCTGGGCAAGGGTGGTAGCTTCCCTTCCCTTCCCTGGAGGGCATCAGTGAACCGGTTGGGTTTTTGCTAAGGTGTCAGCCGTGGCTCAGTGGGCAGCGCCCTCACCTGAGTCAGAAGGTTGTGGGTTCAAGTCCCACTTCAGGAACTTGAGCATGTAATTCAAGGCTGACACTCCAGTGCAGTGCTGAGGGGTCGCCGCACTACCGGAGGGGCAGTACTGAGGCAACGGCGCACTGTCGGAGGGGCAGTACTGAGGGAACGGCACACTGTCGGAGGGGCAGTACTGAGGGAGCGCTGCACTGTCGGAGGGGCAGTACTGAGGGAGCGCCGCACTGTCGGAGGGGCAGTACTGAGGGAGTGCTGCACTGTCGGAGGGGCAGTACTGAGGGAGTGCTGCACTGTCGGAGGGGCAGTACTGAGGGAGCGCTGCACTGTCGGAGGGGCAGTACTGAGGGAGCGCTGCACTGTCGGAGGGGCAGTACTGAGGGAGCGCTGCACTGTCGGAGTGGCAGTACTGAGGGAGCGCTGCACTGTCGGAGTGGCAGTACTGAGGGAGCGCTGCACTGTTGGAGGGGCAGTACTGAGGGAGCGCCGCACTGTCGGAGGGGCAGTACTGAGGCAACGGCGCACTGTTGGAGGGGCATTACTGAGGGAGCGCTGCACTGTCGGAGGAGCAGTACTGAGGCAACGGCGCACTGTTGGAGGGGCATTACTGAGGGAGCGCTGCACTGTCGGAGGAGCAGTACTGAGGCAACGGCGCACTGTCGGAGGGGCAGTACTGAGGGAGCGCTGCACTGTCGGAGGAGCAGTACTGAGGCAACGGCGCACTGTCGGAGGGGCAGTACTGAGGGAGGGCAGTACTGAGGGAGCGCCGCACTGTCGGAGGGGCAGTACTGAGGGAACGGCGCACTGTCGGAGGGGCAGTGCTGAGGGAGCGCCGCACTGTCTGAGGGGCAGTGCTGAGGGAGCGCCACACTGTCGGAGGGGCCGTCTTTTGGATGAGACATTAAACCCTGGCCTATAGCGTGGACGTAAAAGATCCAGGGCTCGCTCTTGAAGAAGAGTAGGAAGTTCTTCCCGGTGTCCTGGGACAAATATTTATCTCTCAACTAACATCACTAAAACAGATTATCTGGTCGTTGCTGTGTGTGGGAGCTTACTGTGCACTAATTGGCTGCCGGGTTTCCTGCAGTGACGACACTTTGAATGTTGGCTGTAAAGCACGTTGGGACACCCTGAGGTTGTGAAGTGCAAGTTCATTCTTTCCGATTGTCAAGCAGCTCATTACTCCTGTCAATCCCGAGCACCGTCCCCATCGGCTCTGCGTCCATTTCCCCCTGGTTGCCAGGCCCTCTAACGGTCTTCACTGTGCTCTCTCTCGCTCCAGGCGGACTGTTTGGGTCCAGTAGCTTTGGGCAGCCGGCGACTTCGTCCACCAACGCTGGCTTCGGTTTTGGCACGGCGGCGACCAACAACCTGTTCGGGGGCACCAGCACCGGGGGCCTCTTCTCCAACCAGCAGAGCAATGCCTTCACACAAAGCAAACCCGCCGGAGGCTTCGGAAGTAAGCTTGGCTTTTGTTGAGGGGAGGGGGTGGGGTGGGGTGGTGGGGGGGGTGGGAGCAGTGAAGGCGGGCGTAACCTGGGCCCGAGCACTACAGGCGGGCCAAATGGCACGCCAGGGGAGTGCTGCATTGTCGGGAGGCACTGCGTTTCTTAACCGCCAAGGGAATAAAGGGTTCTGGGGAGCGGACAGGGAAGTGGACCCGAGTCTATGATCGGATCAGACATGATCGTATTAAATGGCGGAGCAGGCTCGAGGGGCTGTATGGCCTACTCCTGCTCCTATTTCTTACGTTATTCAGATGAGTCCCAGTGTAGAGGATATGGTTGGGAGTTGCAGGTCCTACCTCCAGCGGGGTGGTCTCCCCGGGGTACTGGTGCAGCTTCCCTCCGACCACCGGGGGGAACTCGTGCTGTTGGCTCTTGCTGTGCGCCTTGTGCCTGCACTGCTGGTGGCGACCTCACTGACCACACTTCAAAAATTACTGAATTGGCTGTAAGTCTTTGGGAGGTCCTGCGGTTGTGTGAGCTGCTGTGTAAAGGCAAGTCTTTTTTTTTTTTCTAATGCCTCTGGGAAGTGGAAGTTCCTAGGTACCAACATGTCGGGTTATAGCCTGCTTCTCTTCGAGCCCTTTGCCCACATAGTTGGGCTTTGAATGTGGTGCTCAGCGCCGGGCCAGTTCACAGCGACCTCACAGTTGCTGCAATAATGGTTGATGTGGATTAAGGGGATGGGAACAGTATGTGGTCACCCTGGCGGTGTGGGGGGGGGGAGGGGGAGGGGGGAGGGGAGAGAGAAGAACCCGCAGAAGGGTGTTTTTTTTTCTCCTGTGTGTTGGGTGAATTCAGCGGCGACTCCCCGTTCACGTTTCAGCTTTCGGAACCAGCACCACCGGTGGCGGCCTGTTCGGGACTACCAGCACGGCAAGCAACCCCTTCGGCGGGACGTCGGGGACCCTGTTCGGGGGAACCACCTTCACCACGGCCGCCCCGACGGGAACGACGGTTAAATTCAACGTGAGTATCGCGTGCCGGGGTCTGTGGCGGGTGAGGGGGAGCGGGGTCTGCAGGGGTACGGTGGGTGAGGGGCGAGGGGGGGGGGTGGGGGGGGTCTGTAGGGGTACGGTGGGTGAGGGGCGAGGGGGGGGGGGCGGGGTCTGTAGGGGTACAGTGGGTGAGGGGCGAGGGGGGGGGGCGGGGTCTGTAGGGGTACGGTGGGTGAGGGGCGAGGGGGGGGGCGGTGACAGAAGGGGAAACGCGAGGCGTCGATACTGTGGAATTATGCGCCATCCTGTGATGTTTGTGGGGTAAATTGGTCGCTGGGTAGGTTGGGAGAGGGGTGTGGAAGAAAGGAGTTGTGCTGGGTATCTACCCTTGCGGTAATGTACTGCACACTTGCTGCAGTCTGACCCTGGCACTTAGCACGGTAAACTACATCTTTGAACTGAAGAATTGGGAGCAAGCCATACGACCCCTTGAGTCTGCTCTGCCAATCAGTAAGATTTTCATCTTCCAGCCCGATCCCCATATCCCTTGATTTCCTCAGTGCCCAAAAATCTATCGATCTCAGCCTTGAATATACTCAACAACTGAGCCTCCACAGCCCTCTGGGGCAGAGAATTCCAAAGATTCACAACCCCCTGAGTGAAGAAATTTCTCCTCGTCTCAGTCCTCAATGGCCGACCCCTTATCCTGAGACCGTGACCCCTGGTTCTAGACTCTCCAGCGCGGAGGGATAGCCTCTCGGTATTTACCCTGTCAAATCGCTCTCAGAATTTTATACGTTTCAATGAGACACCCCCCCCCCCCCCCCCCCTCATTCTTCTAAACTCCAGAGAGCTTAGGCCCAACCTGCTCAATCTAATCTTATTCTGAGACACCGCAGGAAGCTAAAATCCACCTTGTTCTGAGACCAAGTTGGAAGTTTCTCAATCAGCCGGCGATGCATTTCAATAAACACGATGTGGGCTGCGGTCTGACTGAGAACCACAAGGACCAAACAATGCAAGTTTGGGTGGCACCGACCGCCCCTCATCGTAGGGCTGAGACATTCGTGCCGGACCCCGGGGTCCTGCTTCAACCCTGGAGCTCTGCCCATTGAGCTGTTTGCAGTCAGCATAGCGCTGTGGATCTACTTGCCATACAGGGAGTGCAAAAAAAAGGTTCACCGGACTGATTCCTGGGATGGGGGGGGGGATTGTCCTACGAGGAGAGATTAAGCAGACACGGGCATTTATTCTCGAGAGTTTGGAAAAATGAGAGGTGATCTCATTGAAACATACACAATTCTTACAGGGCTTGACAGGGAGGGTGTTTCCCCCCCGGGCTGGGGAGTCGAGAACCAGGGGTCACAGTCTCAGAATAAGGGGCTGGCCATTTAGGTCTGAGCTGAGGAGGAATGTCTTCACTCAGAGGCTGGTGAATCTTTGAAATTCTCTGCCCCAGAGGGCTGTGGAGGCTCAGTCGTTGAGTGCAGGTTGTACCTCTCCAGTCCGGCACCTTTGGGACCTGCCCTGCCCTGTGCCGGACCAGGGAATTTCCCGGACCACGGGAGGTCACACCGACCCTAGACTTGCATAGAAACATAGAAAATAGGTGCAGGAGTAGGCCATTCGGCCCTTCGAGCCTGCACCGCCTTTCAATGAGTTCATGGCTGAACATGCAATTTCAGTACCCCCTTCCTGCTTTCTCACCATACGCCTTGATCCCCCGAGTAGTAAGGACTACATCTAACTCCTTTTTGGAATATATTTAGTGAATTGGCCTCAACAACTTTCTGTCGTAGAGAATTCCACAGGTTCACCACTCTCTGGGTGAAGAAGTTTCTCCTCATCTCAGTCCTAAATGGCTTACCCCTTATCCTTAGACTGTGTCCCCTGGTTCTGGGCTTCCCCAACATTGGGAACATTTTTCCTGCATCTAACCTGTCTAAACCCGTCAGAATTTTAAACGTTTCTATGAGGTCCCCTCTCATTCTTCTGAACTCCAGTGAATACAAGCCCAGTTGATCCAGTCTTTCTTGATAGGTCGGTCCCGCCATCCCGGGAATCAGTCTGGTGAACCTTCGCTGCACTCCCTCAATAGCAAGAATGTCCTTCCTCAGGTTAGGAGACCAAAACTGTACACAATACTCCAGGTGTGGCCTCACCAAGGCCCTGTACAACTGTAGCAACACCTCCCTGCCTCTGTACTCAAATCCCCTCGCTGTGAAGGCCAACATGCCATTTGCTTTCTTAACCACCTGCTGTACCTGCATGCCAACCTTCAATGACTGATGTACCATGACACCCAGGTCTCGTTGCACCTCCCCTTTTCCTAATCTGTCACCATTCAGATAATAGTCTGTCTCTCTGTTTTTACCACCAAAGTGGATAACCTCACATTTATCCACATTATACTTCATCTGCCATGCATTTGCCCACTCACCTAACCTATCCAAGTCGCTCTGCAGCCTCATAGCATCCTCCTCGCAGCTCACACTGCCACCTAACTTAGTGTCATCCGCAAATTTGGAGATACTACATTTAATCCCTTCATCTAAATCATTAATGTACAGTGTAAACAGCTGGGGCCCCAGCACAGAACCTTGCGGTACCCCACTAGTCACCGCCTGCCATTCTGAAAAGTACCCATTTACTCCTACTCTTTGCTTCCTGTCTGACAACCAGTTCTCAATCCATGTCAGCACACTACCCCCAATCCCATGTGCTTTAACTTTGCACATTAATCTTTTGTGTGGGACCTTGTCGAAAGCCTTCTGAAAGTCCAAATATACCACATCAACTGGTTCTCCCTTATCCACTCTACTGGAAACATCCTCAAAAAATTCTAGAAGATTTGTCAAGCATGATTTCCCTTTCACAAATCCATGCTGACTTGGACCTATCATGTCACCTCTTTCCAAATGCGCTGCTATGACATCCTTAATAATTGATTCCATCATCTTACCCACTACCGATGTCAGGCTGACCGGTCTATAATTCCTTGTTTTCTCTCCCTCCTTTTTTAAAAAGTGGGGTTACATTGGCTACCCTCCACTCAATAGGAACTGATCCAGAGTCAATGGAATGTTGGAAAATGACTGTCAATGCATCCGCTATTTCCAAGGCCACCTGAGATGCAGTCCATCAGGCCCTGGGGATTTATCGGCCTTCAATCCCATTAATTTCCCCAACACAATTTCCCGACTAATAAGGATTTCCCTCAGTTCCTCCTCCTTACTAGACCCTCTGACCCCTCTTATATCCGGAAGGTTGTTAGTGTCCTCCTTAGTGAATACCGAACCAAAGTACTTGTTCAATTGGTCTGCCATTTCTTTGTTCCCCATTATGACATCCCCTGATTCTGACTGCAGGGGACCTACGTTTGTCTTTACTAACCTTTTTCTCTTTACATATCTATAGAAACTTTTGCAATCCGCCTTAATGTTCCCTGCAAGCTTCTTCTCGTAATCCATTTTCCCTGCCCTAATCAAACCCTTTGTCCTCCTGCTGAGTTCTAAATTTCTCCCAGTCTCCGGGTTCACTGCTATTTCTGGCCAATTTGTATGCCACTTCCTTGGCTTTAATATCATCCCTGATTTCCCTTGATAGCCACGGTTGATCCACCTTCCCTTTTTTATTTTTACGACAGACAGGAATGTACAATTGTTGTAATTCATCCATGCGGTCTCTAAATGTCTGCCATTGCCCATCCACAGTCAACCCCTTCAGTATCATTCGCCAATCTATCCTAGCCAATTCACGCCTCATACCTTCAAAGTTACCCTTCTTTAAGTTCTGGACCATGGTCTCTGAATTAACTGTATCATTCTCCATCCTAATGCAGAATTCCACCATATTATGGTCACTCTTCCCCAAGGGGCCTCGCACAATGAGATTGCTAATTAATCCTCTCTCATTACACAACACCCAGTCTAAGATGGCCTCCCCTCTAGTTGGTTCCTCTACATATTGGTCTAGAAAACCATCCCTTATGCACTCCAGGAAATCCTCCTCCACCGTATTGCTTCCAGTTTGGTTAGCCCAATCTATGTGCATATTAAAGTCACCCATTATAACTGCTGCACCTTTATTGCATGCACCCCTAATTTCCTGTTTGATGCCCTCCCCAACATTACTATTACCGGGTCCTGATGACTGCGCTCGGGCTCCTGAATGCCTCCGCCACGATCCGGCTGCAGAACCTGGGCCTTGCTCCCTCTCCGCGCTGACCCAAACTCGGAGGCAGCGGGGTGAAGAGGAGCAGCCAGCCCCAGGACACCGCACGGGACGCCACACCCACTGGAAATGATGACGGACCAGGTGTGTTTCCGGACTAAAGAGTTCCGGACTGTATATTAAGACACAAATCGATAGATGTTTGGATATTAAGGGAATCAAGGGATATGGAGATCGGGCGGGAAAGTGGAGTTGAGGTCGCAGATCAGCCATGATCTCATTGAATGGCGGAGCAGGCTCGAGGGGCCAAATGGCTTACTCCTGCTCCTAATTCTTATGTTGGGGGGGTGGATTACAGTTGTCCTCTGTGCCCTTGTGGACTTGAGGGTGGGGGGGAAGAGACAGAGGAGAATAGGTCCGGTTTGCTACTCCCGGATCACGATGCTGTGCCAGGAAGCTTGCGTGGGGACATTGGATTCCGGCCAGAATCTGTCGACCGAGGTCAAGTACCCACTGACCAAGGTTCCCACTAGGCCGCACAGTGGTCTGGAGATCCTGCGCTGGCCACTCACCTGCTTTTACACGGGGAAAAACACGCATGCGCAAACATTTAAAGGGGCCATGCAGCCCGTTAAAGGGGCCGCGCGGTCCGGGAAATTCCCTGGTCCGGCACTGGACAGGTCCCAAGGGTGCAACCTGCACTCAACAACTGAGCATCCACAGCCCAGAGAATTTCAAAGTTTGACGACCCTCTGAGTGAAAACATATCTCATCTCAGTCCTAATCTGAGACTGTGACCCCTGGTTCTAGACTCCCCAGCCCGGGGAAACATCCTCTCTGTCAAGCCCTGTAAGAATTGTGTTTCAATGAGATCAGCTTTCATTCTTCCAAACTCTCGAGAATATCGGCCTAGTCTGACACTCTCTGTTTAATCTCACCGATAGCTGCTTATGAGAGGTACCCAGAGACAAATTCAGGCCCTTTTGGGAGAGGAGTGTGATTTATTTTGAACAGGGTAGAGTTGCACGCTACAACATCTGCCAGTGAGGAGCTGCACTAACCCCACTCTCTCTGTTTGCCTGCAGCCCCCAACAGGCACAGACACCATGGTGAAGTCTGGAGTCAGCACCACATCGGCACCAAGCACCAGTGTATCACAGCCATGAAGGAGTACGAGACCAAGTCACTGGAGGTGGGTGTCAGCGTGAAAGGGGGGGGGGTTTCTGGTCGCTGACGAGGCTGGCATTTATTGCCCATCCCTAGTTACCCAACCGTGTCCAACCGATTGGCTCGCTAGATCACTTCAGAGAAGCAGTTCAGAGTCAACCACGTTGGTGTAGGACTGGAGTCAGATAGGCCCAGACTGGGGGAGGACGGCAGGTTTTTTCAGTAAGGGACATGAGTGAACCTGTTGGGTTGTTACGACCATCCAACAGCTTCGTGGATCCAGCATTTTATTTCTAGATTTAAAACAAAACCGAGTTCAGACTTTTAAAGCTCCCATGGTAGCATTTCAACTCGTGCTCTTTGGTTTACCAGTCGTCTAACACCACCACTGCACTGCCGAACTCTCCATGCTGAGCGAGACCTCAGCAACTCTCGGCCAAGGGTGGGGCAATAAATCGGGCACGGCTGATCTTCGCCCTCTTCCCCTGTACATGTGGGAATGCGCTCTGCTCTCTTGCATTGCCCGTAGGTGGGGCATTGTGCCACCGTGAACCCACCTGTGAAGACTGACCACCTAATACCGGAGGGCACAAATCCGGCCCCTGCCACAAGCGTTGACTCTCTCTGTCTCTCTTCCCCCCTCCTCCTCCTCCTCCTCCTCCTCCTCCCCTCCTCCTCCTCCTCCTCCTCCCCTCCTCTCCTCCTCCTCCTCCTCCTCCTCCTCCTCCTCCTCCTCCTCCTCTCCTCCTCCTCCTCTCCTCCTCCTCCTCCTCCTCCTCCTCCTCCTCCTCCTCCTCCTCCTCCTCCTCCTCCTCCTCCTCCTCCTCCTCCTCCTCCTCCTCCTCTCCTCCTCCTCCTCCTCCTCCTCCTCCTCCTCCTCCTCCTCCTCCTCCTCCTCCTCCTCCTCCTCCTCCTCCTCCTCCTCCTCCTCCTCCTCCTCCTCCCCTCCTCCTCCTCCTCCTCCTCCCTCCTCCTCCTCCTCCTCCTCCTCCTCCTCCTCCTCCTCCTCCTCCTCCTCCTCTCCTCCTCCTCCTCCTCCTCCTCCTCCTCCTCCTCCTCCTCCTCCTCCTCCTCCTCCTCCTCCTCCTCCTCCTCCTCCTCCTCCTCCTCCTCCTCCTCCTCCTCCTCCTCCTCCTCCTCCTCCTCCTCCTCCTCCTCCTCCTCCTCCTCCTCCTCCTCCTCCTCCTCCTCCTCCTCCTCCTCCTCCTCCTCCTCCTCCTCCTCCTCCTCCTCCTCCTCCTCCTCCTCCTCCTCCTCCTCCTCCTCCTCTCCTCCTCCTCCTCCTCCTCCTCCTCCTCCTCCTCCTCCTCCTCCTCCTCCTCCTCCTCCTCCTCCTCCTCCTCCTCCTCCTCCTCCTCCTCCTCCTCCTCCTCCTCCTCCTCCTCCTCCTCCTCCTCCTCCTCCTCCTCCTCCCTCCTCCTCCTCCTCCTCCTCCTCCTCCTCCTCCTCCTCCTCCTCCTCCTCCTCCTCCTCCTCCTCCTCCTCCTCCTCCTCCTCCTCCTCCTCCTCCTCCTCCTCCTCCTCCTCCTCCTCCTCCTCCTCCTCCTCCTCCTCCTCCCTCCTCCCTCCTCTCCTCCTCCTCCTCCTCCTCCTCCTCCTCCTCCTCCTCCTCCTCCTCCCTCCTCCTCCTCCTCCTCCTCCTCCTCCTCCTCCTCCTCCTCCTCCTCCTCCTCCTCCTCCTCCTCCTCCCTCCTCCTCCTCCTCCCTCCTCCTCTCCTCCTCCTCCTCCTCCTCCTCCTCCTCCTCCTCCTCCTCCTCCTCCTCCTCCTCCTCCTCCTCCTCCTCCTCCTCCTCCTCCTCCTCCTCCTCCTCCTCCTCCTCCTCCTCCTCCTCCTCCTCCTCCTCCTCCTCCTCCAATCCCCCACCTCCAATCCCCACTCCTCCTCCTCCAATCCCCCCACCTCCAATCCCCCACTCCTCCTCCTCCAATCCTCCTCCTCCAATCCCCCACTCCTCCTCCTCCTCCTCCTCCTCCAATCCCCCACTCCTCCTCCTCCTCCTCCTCCTCCAATCCCCCACTCCTCCTCCTCCTCCTCCTCCTCCAATCCCCCACTCCTCCTCCTCCTCCTCCTCCTCCAATCCCCCACTCCTCCTCCTCCTCCTCCTCCCAATCCCCCACTCCTCCTCCTCCTCCTCCTCCTCCAATCCCCCACTCCTCCTCCTCCTCCTCCTCCAATCCCCCACTCCTCCTCCCCCCCCCCCCCCCCTCTTCCTCCACCCCCATCTTGCTTTCCCCAGGAGCTGCGATTGGAGGATTACACGGCCGGGCGCAAGGGACCGCAGGCCCCGCTGGGGGGCGGCAGCAGCCTGTTTGGCACTGCCACCGCCACGTCAACTGCCGGCACCGGGCTGTTTGGAGCCACTCCGGCTAACCCCACCGGAGGATTCAACTTCGGCCAGACCAAAGCCGGCTTCGGAACAAGTGAGTTCACCGCCGGTTTCGGCCGGGCCTCGGGGTTTGGTTTTGGGGAGACGTGTGGGGGAGTTGTAAAATCAGTCGTGAGAGGGAACGTAACATAAGAAATAGGAGCAGGAGTCGGCCATTTCCCTCGAGCCTGCTCCGCCATTCACTAAGATCATGGCTGATCTTTGACCTCAACTCCACTTTCCCGCCCGATCCCCATATCCCTCGATTCCCTTAATATCTGCTGACAAGCCCGACATTTATTGCCCATCCTGAATTTCCCCGAGGGCATTGAGTCAGCCACATGGGTGCGGGTTTGGAGTCACGTGTAGGCCCAGAGCGGGTAAGGGCTGCAGGTTTCTTTCCCCAGAGGACACTAGTGAGCCACTTGGGTTTTTACGGCAATCTGACAACTTTGGTCACTTTTACTGAAACCAGATTTTTTTATTTCCAGTTTTTCTTTTTTTTGAAAAAAAGAACTGAATACAAATTTTGAAACTGGCTGACGTTGGATTTGAACTCTCGTTCTCTGGATAACTAATGCAGACCTCTGGTTTATTAGTACAGTGACACCATTACACTGCTGGAGCTCGAAATCCATGCCCAATGAGGGGGAATAAGAGCAGAAGAATTAGGAGGGGGGGGGCGGGCGGCGGAGGAGTAGGTCATTCGGCCCCTCGAGCCTGCTCCGCCATTCAATAAGATCATGGCTGACCTTTGACCTCAACTGCACTTTCCCGCCCGATCCCCATATCCCTCGATTCCCCAAGAGTCCAAAAATCTATCGATCCCAGCCTTGAATATACTCAACGACTGAGCCTCCACAGCCCTCCGGGGCAGAGAATTCCAAAGATTCACCATCCTGAGTGAAGAAACATAGAAACATAGAAAATAGGTGCAGGAGTAGGCCATTTGGCCCTTCTAGCCTGCACCGCCATTCAATGAGTTCATGGCTGAACATGCAACTTCAGGACCCCATTCCTGCTTTCTCACCATACCCCTTGATCCCCTTAGTAGTAAGGACTACATCTAACCCTTTTTTGAATATATTTAGTGAATTGGCCTCAACAACTTTCTGTGGTAGAGAATTCCACAGGTTCACCACTCTCTGGGTGAAGAAGTTCCTCCTCCTCTCGGTCCTAAATGGCTTACCCCTTATCCTTAGACTGTGACCCCTGGTTCTAGACTTCCCCAACATTGGGAACATTCTTCCTGCATCTAACCTGTCTAAACCCATCAGAATTTTAAACGTTTCTATGAGGTCCCCTCTCATTCTTCTGAACTCCAGTGAATACAAGCCCAGTTGATCCAGTCTTTCTTGATGGGTCAGTCCCGCCATCCCGGGAATCAGTCTGGTGAACCTTCGCTGCACTCCCTCAATAGCAAGAATGTCCTTCCTCAAGTTAGGAGACCAAAACTGTACACCATACTCCAGTGTGGCCTCACCAATGCCCTGTACAACTGTAGTAACACCTCCCTGCCCCTGTACTCAAATCCCCTCGCTGTGAAGGCCAACATGCCATTTGCTTTCTTAACCGCCTGCTGTACCTGCATGCCAACCTTCAATGACTGATGTACCATGACACCCAGGTCTCGTTGCACCTCCCCTTTTCCTAATCTGTCACCATTCAGATAATAGTCTGTCTCTCTGTTTTTACCACCAAAGTGGATAACCTCACATTTATCCACATTATACTTCATCTGCCATGCATTTGCCCACTCACCTAACCTATCCAAGTCGCTCTGCAGCCTCATAGCATCCTCCTCGCAGCTCACACTGCCACCTAACTTAGTGTCATCCGCAAATTTGGAGATACTACATTTAATCCCCTCGTCTAAATCATTAATGTACAGTGTAAACAGCTGGGGCCCCAGCACAGAACCTTGCGGTACCCCACTAGTCACCGCCTGCCATTCTGAAAAGTACCCATTTACTCCTACTCTTTGCTTCCTGTCTGACAACTCATTGAATGGCGGTGCAGGCTAGAAGGGCTGAATGGCCTGCTCCTGCACCTATTTTCTATGTTTCTATGTTTCTATGTAACCAGTTCTCAATCCATGTCAGCACACTACCCCCAATCCCATGTGCTTTAACTTTGCACATTAATCTTTTGTGTGGGACCTTTTCGAAAGCCTTCTGAAAGTCCAAATATACCACATCAACTGGTTCTCCCTTGTCCACTCTACTGGAAACATCCTCAAAAAATTCTAGAAGATTTGTCAAGCATGATTTCCCTTTCACAAATCCATGCTGACTTGGACCTATCATGTCACCTCTTTACAAATGCGCTGCTATGACATCCTTAATAATTGATTCCATCATCTTACCCACTACCGATGTCAGGCTTACCGGTAATTCCCTGCTTTCTCTCTCCCTCCTTTTTTAAAAAGTGGGGTTACATTGGCTACCCTCCACTCCATAGGAACTGATCCAGAGTCAATGGAATGTTGGAAAATGACTCTCAATGCATCCGCTATTTCCAAGACCACCTCCTTAAGTACTCTGCGATGCAGTCCATCAGGCCCTAAGGATTTATCGGCCTTCAATCCCATTAATTTCCCCAACACAATTTCCCGACTAATAAGGATTTCCCTCAGTTCCTCCTCCTTACTAGACCCTCTGACCCCTTTTATATCCGGAAGGTTGTTTGTGTCCTCCTTAGCGAATACCGAACCAAAGTACTTGTTCAATTGGTCCGCCATTTCTTTGTTCCCCGTTATGACTTCCCCTGATTCTGACTGCAGGGGACCTACATTTTTCTTTACTAACCTTTTTCTCTTTACATATCTATAGAAACTTTTGCAATCCGTCTTAATGTTCCCTGCAAGCTTCTTCTCGTACTCCATTTTCCCTGCACTAATCAAACCCTTTGTCCTCTGCTGAGTTCTAAATTTCTCCCAGTCTCCGGGTTCGCTGCTATTTCTGGCCAATTTGTATGCCACTTCCTCCTCATCTCAGTGTAAATGGCCGACCCCTTATCCTGAGACTGTGACCCCTATTTATGGGGTGGGGGGGGGGGGGGGGGAAGGGGAGGTGTGGCGTCTTTGTCTTCTATGTCTGTATGAAATGCTGTTGATTCTCTGTGTTGCTGTACTGAAGGGGGAGTTTTTCAGGCTCTGCCGAGCATGCTACCTTGGAGCTGCACCAACTAATGGCCACCTGTGCCCACGGGGCCCAGAGACAGATTTGTCACCTTTATTGACGCTTTAGATGTGTTGTGGTTTTTTTCAAAAAACAAAAAGCGATTTTAAAAAAAAATCAAAAATTGAACGCGTGACTTCCTCTCCTTAGACACTGGCCTCCTTTCACAAGTGGGTGTGCTGGGAACAGTCTGTGGGTCCAGTCTTCAGAAAACAGGTAGGGACTCTGATTGTAAGGTTCAAAAGCTTTGCTGCAGCGGAGACCGCGGGAAGCAGCTTGGTCACACCAGCGCGGTGTCCTTTTCACAGGAGCCGCATCTACTGCCGCCCAATCTGGCTGGCCACGCTTGCCGACCAATGGGGGAAGCAGAAGCAGGTCTGGCTCCTGTTGCCCTATCTACCCCATCCCTCCTCTCCTGAAAGCTAATGCACGGGTCCCACCAGCAGCCCTGCGATTGTCACAGCTCCCCCCCCCCCACAAAGCCACTGGCCATTCTTGTAGAGCCTCCGCGCGAGGCAACAGCAGGCTGTTCAACTGTGACTGCATCGCAGCCGAGACTCCCGTCTCTCAAGAAATAGGAGCAGGAGAAGGCCCTCGAGCCTGCTCCGCCATTTAATACGATCATGGCTGATCCGATCTTGGGCTCAGCTCCACCTGCCCACTCCCCAAGAACATAAGAAATAGGAGCAGGAGTAGGCCATTTGGCCTCTCGACCCTGCTCCGCCATTTAATCCGATCATGGCTGATCCGATCAGAGACTCGGGTCCACTTCCCCGCCCCCTCCCCATAACCCCTTAATCAGTTATCAGTTAAGAAACTGTTTATCTCTCTCTCAAATTTATTCAATGTCCCAGCTTCCACAGCTCTCTGAGGCAGCAAATTCCACAGATTTACAACCCTCAGAAATTCCTCCTCATCTCAGTTTTAAATGGGCGGGCCCTTATTCTAAGATCATGCCCCCTAGTTCTAGTCTCCCCCATCAGTGGAAACATCCTCTCTGCATCCACCTTGTCAAGCCCCCTCATAATCTTATACGTTTCGATAAGATCACCTCTCATTCTTCTGAATTCCAATGAGTAGAGGCCCAACCTACTCAATCTTTCCTCATAAGTCAACCCCCTCACCTCCAGAAACAACCTCGTGAACCTTATCTGAACTGCCTCCAAAGCAAGTATATCCTTTCATAAATATGGAAACCAAAACTGTACGCAGTACTCCAGGTGTGGCCTCACCAATACCCTGCATCATCATCATCATCATAGGCAGTCTCTCTGAATCGAGGAAGACTTGCTTCCACTCCTGATGAGTTTTTTTTGTGGCTGAACAGTCCAATATGAGAGCCACAGACTCTGTCACAGGTGGGAAAGGGTGGGTGGGACTGGTTTGCCGCACGCACTTCCCACTGCCTGCGCTTGATTTCTGCATGCTCTCGGCGATGAGACTCGAGGTGCTTAGCGCCCTCCCGGATGCACTTCCTCCACTTAGGGCGGTCTTTGGCCAGGGAATCCCAGGTGTCAGTGGGGATGTTGCACTTTACCAGGGAGTCTTTGAAGATGTGCTAGTAATGTTTCCTCTGCCCACCTTTAGCTTGTTTGCCGTGAAGGAGCTCAGAGTAGAGCGCTTGCTTTGGGAGTCTCGCGTCTGGCATGCGAACAATGTGGCCCGCCCAGCGGAGTTGATCGAGTGTGGTCAGTGCTTCAATGCGGGGGATGTTGGCCTGAGTGAGGACACTGATGTTGGTGCGTCTGTCCTCCCAGGGGATTTGTAGGATCTTGCGTAGACATTGTTGGTGATATTTCTCCAGCGATTTGGTGTCTAATGTAAATGGTCCATGTCTCTGAGCCATACAGGAGGGCGGGTATTACTACAGCCCTGTCGACCATGAGCTTGGTGGCAGTTTTGAGGGCCTGGTTTTCAAACACTCTTTTCCTCAGGTGACCGAAGGCTGCACTGGCGCACTGGGGGCGGTGTTTGATCTCGTCACCGATGCCTGCTCTTGTTGATAGGCTCCCGAAACTGTAACAAGACTTCCCTGCTTTTATACTCCATCCTCTTTGCAACAAAGGCTAAGATTCCATTGGCCTTCCTGATCACTTGCTGTACCTGCATACTAACCTTTTTTGCTTCATTCACAAGTAGCCCCAGGTTCCACTGTACTGCAGCACTCTGCAATTTTTCTCCATTTAAATAATAACTTGCTCTTTGATTTTTTTTTTCTGCCAACGTACATGACCTCACACTTTCCAACATTACACTCCCTTATCGTTCAAAAATCTATCTATCTCCGCCTTAAATATATGCAATGTATCCCAGCCTCCACAGCTCTCTGGGGCAGAGAATTCCACAGATGTACAACCGTCCAAAGAGATTTCTCCTCTCAGTTCTAAATGGGCGACCCCTCATTCTGAGACTATGCCGATAGTTCTAGTCCTTGCCCTACATCCACAGCTGTGCACCTCCCAGGAGCACGCAGCCACTGGGTCAAACAATTTAACCCTCTTTGCAAACACAGCAATCTTGTTTCCGCAAGCTCTGCACAATTTCAAGCAGCATCCCTTTCACAAGCCACTGTGCGTCGGGGCCTTAGTGTGAGTAAGTGGTCTGTGGGATGAGGACGGAGCGATCCCTCTGCTGGGGGGAGTGACTGTACCAGTGTATGTTCCGGTGGGGTGGGGGGGGGGGGGGGGGGGAGAAACACCTGCACAATTTCCAAGCGCTCCGCGGTTTCGGGACCGTCGGAACGATGGAAACGGTGCAGAATCTTTTACACCCAACAGCTCTGCACTGCGGCACCCTGCTCCTCTCCTGCACCGTGGATTTACACACAGCAGAGGCGTCCAAGAGGGGGGGGGGGAGAAAGAGATCCGGAGCCAGGCCTCGCGATAAGCCAAGTGATTTTGTGGCAAGGGATAGGGATAGTACAGGCCCATCTCTAGCTGCCCTCAAGGTGCTGATGGTGGGCAACGTTCCCGTTACGGTGCGTGACCGCACCGCGGTCTGGCGGTCCCGAGCAGGCCGCGAGCCGGCTGGTCAGTGCGACAAACCGCGCATGACTGGGATGTGCATCCAAAAAAACTGTGACTGGGGTCACACATAGATCCAGAGCGGGTAAGGACAGCAGGGATAGTGTTAAACCCAAGGAAGAGGCATATACATTGGCCAGAAAAAGCAACAAACCTCAGGATTGGGAGAGAAAGTTAGAATTCAGCAGAGGAGGACTAAGGGTTTAATTAGGAGAGGGAAAATAGAGTATGAAAGTAAACTTGCCGGGAACATAAAAACTGACTGCAAAAGCTTCGATAGAGATGTGAAGAGAAAAAGATTAGTGAAGACAAACGTAGGTCCCTTGCAGTCAGAATCAGGTGAATTTATAATGGGAAACAAAGAAATGGCAGACCAGTTGAACAAATATTTTGGTTCTCTCTTCACTAAGGAAGACACAAATAACCTTCTGGAAATACTAAGGGACCGAGGGTCTAGTGAGAAGGAGGAACTGAAGGATATCCTTATTAGTCAGGAAAGTGTGATCGGGAAATCAATGGGAATGAAGGCTGATAAATCCCCAGTGCCTGATAGTCTGCATTCCAGAGTACTTAAGGAAGTGGCCCTAGAAATAGTGGATGCATTGGTGGTCATTTTCCAACAGTCTATCGACTCTGGATCAGTTCCTATGGATTGGAGGGTAGCTAATGTAACACCACTTTTTAAAAAAGGAGGGAGAGAGAAAACGGGGAATTATAGACCGGTTAGCCTGACATCAGTAGTGGGGAAAATGCTGGAATCAATTATTAAAGATGACGGGATCGGTCCAAGTCAGCATAGATTTATGAAAGGGAAATCATGCTTGACAAATCTTCTGGAATTTTTTGAGGATGTAACCAGTAAAGTGGACAAGGGAGAACCAGTGGATGTGGTGTATTTGGACTTTCCCACATTACAATAGTGACCACACTTCAAAAGTACTTCATTGGATGCAAAATGTGTTGAGACGTCCAGCGGTCGTGAAAGGCACTGGGGAAATCCAAGTTTTTTTTTTTCTTTCACTTTTAGTGAGACAAGTTCTTTATTTCCAGATTTTTAAAAATCGAATTAAAATTCTAAAACCACCATTGTGGAATTTGAACTTGAGTTCTCTGGATTATTAGCCCAGTAAAATGACCACTTCCCTTTTCAAAATCCCCCCCCCCCCCCTGCCCAGAGCCGCACAGGCAGAATGGCTGTGTCCTGCGCTGTCTCTCTATGTTGGTATTGGGTGAGTAGGTCAGTAGAAAGCATGCAATCGATTGGGCGGTGATGCTTCGAGCGTCCTGTCGTTGTGGGTTTCCGCGGCGTTTCCACAGCTCCACGCTCGGGTAGGGTCGTGACTCTCTCCTGGTGCTGCACCTCCCGGGAGCCCAGAGCTGGGGAGTGTTGCGTTCAACCCTCTGTGTGGGGGGGCGGGGCGGGGTGCAAGAGAAAGGTTTAGAGTGACTGAGACTGTCTGCTGTCGATCGCAAACTTCACAGCAGGTTTAAGCTGCCCCTCGACCAGCGTTATAACAGTACTGCTTTCTGATAAATTCAGAGCAGGGGGATCGATTCAGGGGCATGACAATCACCCTGCTGGACAGGAACTACTGGCTGCTTCCAGCTCAGTGCTGCCCGCTGAGATTTATTTGGTATTTTTACCTATTTTATTTGGTACTTTTGCCGATGCCCAGACTTTGTAACTGCTCCAAGTGTGCCTCCTCCCTCCTCCCCCATGGCCTGCCTTGGGGAAGGGGTTCTGCTGCATACACCATCTGCCCCTTAAACTAGGCACAGATGCTAAGGGCATCCTTGAATCCAGTGAGTGTTTGCTCAGTCACTAGACTGTTGCCAGGTGATCTGGAGCTTGAATGCATGTCTAACATTGTACCTGTTACAGGTAGTTACTCTGAACTCCCTTTAAACATGGCACAAATTGAGAACGAATAAGCTGTGCAGACACTACACATCAGTGAGAGTGGTGATTTCAAAATAACATCTTAAAACTATGTACAGCAGCACAAATGTCGCTATTTCAGTCCAGTTTCGAATCCATAAATCCCTCCGCAAATTTCTATACATTTACCATCGAAACACATCGTAAACATTTAACTCCATTTTATCTTTCACCTGAGTTGAAATAAGCTGATGGGTGTCAGCTGTGGCACAGGGGGCAGCACCCTCGCCTCTGAGTCAGAAGGTCGTAGATTCGAGTCCCACTCCAGAGACTTGAGCACAAAATCCAGGCTGACACTCCCAGTGCAGTACTGAGGGAGCGCCGCACTGTCGGAGGGGTAGTACTGAGGGAGCGCCGCGCTGTCGGAGGGGCAGTACTGAGGGAGCGCCGCGCTGTCGGAGGGGCAGTACTGAGGGAGCGCCGCGCTGTCGGAGGGACAGTACTGAGGGAGCGCCGCGCTGTCGGAGGGACAGTACTGAGGGTGCGCCGCACTGTCGGAGGGGCAGTACTGAGGGAGCACCGTGGTACTGAGGGAGCGCCGCACTGTTGGAGGGGCAGTACCAAGGGAGCGCCGCACTGTCGGAGGGGCAGTACTGAGGGAGCGCCGCGCTGTCGGAGGGACAGTACTGAGGGAGCGCCGCGCTGTCGGAGGGACAGTACTGAGGGAGCGCCGCACTGTCGGAGGGGCAGTACTGAGGGAGCGCCGCACTGTTGGAGGGGCAGTACCGAGGGAGCGCCGCGCTGTCGGAGGGGCACTACTGAGGGAGTGGCAGTATTGGGGGAGTTGCCATCTTCTGGCTGAGACGTTAAACCGAGGGCCCCATCGATTCTCTCGGGTGGACGTAAAAGATCTCATGGCACTATTTTGAAGAACAGGGGTGTTCTCCGCAGTGTCCTGGGCCAATATTCATCCCTCAATCATCACTAAGACAAAATATCTGGTCATTATCACATTGCCTTTTGAGAGCTTGCTGTGCGTAAATTAGCTGCTGCGTTTCCTACATTACAACAATGACTACACTTCAAAAGTACTTCATTGGCTATGAAGCATTTTGAGGCGTCTGGTATATGAATGCATGTCTTCCTTTAAGCTCCGTTATAAGTGCGATGTACTTTGTGAAAACTTCCAGCTTCTGACTTGTAATACCATGCAAATCATTGGCGGCATCTTCTCATTTACTTATTGACATTTATTACATTGACACTTATTCTACAGGCCATTTCCTATAGTGGTAAAAATGTGGAAGTGCAAATTGGCAGAGAAATTCAAGAGATGCATTGAAATAGAGTAGCAATAATGGGGAACTTCAACTATCCTAATATATCCTAATAGTGCAAAGGGCAGAGAGGGGGGAGAATTTCTGCCATGTGTTCAGGAGAACTTGAGCAGTATGTTTCCAGCCGACGAGGGAGGAGGCATTGCTGGATCTGGTTCTGGGGAATGAGGTCGGTCAAGTGGAGCAAGTGTCAGTAGGGGAGCATTTAGGGAACAGCGATCATAATATCATAAGGTTTAGATTAGCTATGGAAAAGGACAGGGAGCAATCTCGAGTAAAAATGTTTAATTGGGGGAAGACCAATTTCAGAGGGATGAGAACGGATCTGGCCGGGGAAACTGGAATCAAAGATTGGCGGGAAACCTGTAATGGAACAATGGGCTGCCTTTAAAGAGGGAATAGTTTGGGTACAGTCGAGGTACATTCCCACTGGGGGGAAAGGCAGGGCAACTAAAGTCAGGGCTCCCTGGGCGATGAAAGAGATCGAGAATACAATGAAGCAGAAACAGAGTGCATATGACGGATGTCACATTGAGAATTTGCAGATGACACAAAACTTGGAAGTGTAGTGAACAGTGAGGAGGGTAGTGAGAGACTTCAGGAGGACACAGACAGGCTGGTGGGATGGGCGGGTACGGGGCAGATGGAATTTAACCCAGAAAAGTGCGAAGTGATACATTTTGGTAGAATGAGGAGAGGAAATATAAACTAAAGGGTACAATCCTAAAGGGGGTGCATGAACAGAGAGACCTGGGGGTATATGGGCACAAATTGTTGAAGGTGGCAGGGCAGGTTGAGAAAGCGGTTAAAAAAGCTTACCGGATTCTGGCTTCATAAATAGAGGCACAGAGTATATAAGCAAGGAAGTTATGATGAACCTGTATAAAACACTGGTTCAGCCCCAACTGGAGTATTGTGTCCAATTCTGGGCCCCGCACTTTAGGAAGGATGTGAAGGCCTGAGAGAGGGAGCAGAAAAGATTTACAAGAATGATTCCAGGGATGAGGGACTTCAGTGACGTGGATAGACTGGAGAAGCTGGGGTTGTTCTCCTTGGAGCAGAGAAGGTTGAGAGGAGATTTGATCGAGGTGTTCAAAATCATGAGGGGTCTGGACAGAGTAGAAACATAGAAACATAGAAACATAGAAAATAGGTGCAGGAGCAGGCCATTCAGCCCTTCTAGCCTGCACCGCCATTCAATGAGTTCATGGCTGAACATGAAACTTCAGTACCCCCTTCCTGCTTTCTCGCCATACCCCTTGATCCCCCGAGTAGTAAGGACCTCATCTAACTCCCTTTTGAATATATTTAGTGAATTGGCCTCAACTACTTTCTGTGGTAGAGAATTCCACAGGTTCACCACTCTCTGGGTGAAGAAGTTTCTCCTCATCTCGGTCCTAAATGGCTTACCCCTTATCCTCAGACTGTGACCCCTGGTTCTGGACTTCCCCAACATTGGGAACATTCTTTCTGCATCTAACCTGTCTAAACCCGTCAGAATTTTAAACGTTTCTATGAGGTCCCCTCTCATTCTTCTGAACTCCAGTGAATACAAGCCCAATTGATCCAATCTTTCTTGATAGGTCAGTCCCGCCATCCCGGGAATCAGTCTGGTGAACCTTCGCTGCACTCCCTCAATAGCAAGAATGTCCTTCCTCAAGTTAGGAGACCAAAACTGTACACAATACTCCAGGTGTGGCCTCACCAAGGCCCTGTACAACTGTAGCAACACCTCCCTGCCCCTGTATTCAAATCCCCTCGCTATGAAGGCCAACATGCCATTTGCTTTCTTAACCGCCTGCTGTACCTGCATGCCAACCTTCAATGACTGATGTACCATGACACCCAGGTCTCGTTGCACCTTCCCTTTTCCTAATCTGTCACCATTCAGATAATAGTCTGTCTCTCTGTTTTTACCACCAAAGTGGATAACCTCACATTTATCCACATTATACTTCATCTGCCATGCATTTGCCCACTCACCTAACCTATCCAAGTCACTCTGCAGCCTAATAGCATCCTCCTCGCAGCTCACACTGCCACCCAACTTAGTATCATCCGCAAATTTGGAGATACTGCATTTAATCCCCTCGTCTAAATCATTAATGTACAATGTAAACAGCTGGGGCCCCAGCACAGAACCTTGCGGCACTCCACTAGTCACTGCCTGCCATTCTGAAAAGTACCCGTTTACTCCTACTCTTTGCTTCCTGTCTGACAACCAGTTCTCAATCCACGTCAGCACACTACCCCCAATCCCATGTGCTTTAACTTTGCACATTAATCTCTTGTGTGGGACCTTGTCGAAAGCCTTCTGAAAGTCCAAATATACCACATCAACTGGTTCTCCTTTGTCCACTTTACTGGAAACATCCTCAAAAAATTCCAGAAGATTTGTCAAGCATGATTTCCCTTTCACAAATCCATGCTGACTTGGACCTATCATGTCACCATTTTCCAGATGCACTGCTATGACATCCTTAATAATTGATTCCATCATTTTACCCACTACTGAGGTCAGGCTGACCGGTCTATAATTCCCTGTTTTCTCTCTCCCTCCTTTTTTAAAAAGTGGGGTTACATTGGCTACCCTCCACTCCATAGGAACTGATCCAGAGTCAATGGAATGTTGGAAAATGACTGTCAATGCATCCGCTATTTCCAAGGCCACCTCCTTAAGTACTCTAGGATGCAGGCCATCAGGCCCTGGGGATTTATCTGCCTTCAATCCCATCAATTTCCCCAACACAATTTCCCGACTAATAAAGATTTCCCTCAGTTCCTCTTCCTTACTAGACCCTCTGACCACTTTTATATCCGGAAGGTTGTTTGTATCCTCCTTAGTGAATACCGAACCAAAGTACTTGTTCAATTGATCCGCCATTTCTTTGTTCCCCGTTATGACTTCCCCTGATTCTGACTGCAGGGGACCTACGTTTGTCTTCACCAACCTTTTTCTCTTTACATACCTATAGAAACTTTTGCAATCCGCCTTAATGTTCCCTGCAAGCTTCTTCTCGTACTCCATTTTCCCTGTCCTAATCAAACCCTTTGTCCTCCTCTGCTGAGTTCTAAATTTCTCCCAGTCCCCAGGTTCGCTGCTATTTCTGGCCAATTTGTATGCCACTTCCTTGGCTTTAATACTATCCCTGATTTCCCTAGATAGCCACGGTTGAGCCACCTTCCCCTTTTTATTTTTACGCCAGACAGGAATGTACAATTGTTGTACTTCATCCATGCGGTCTCTAAATGTCTGCCATTGCCCATCCACAGTCAACCCCCTAAGTATCATTCGCCAATCTATCCTAGCCAATTCTCGCCTCATACCTTCAAAGTTACCCTTCTTTAAGTTCTGGACCATGGTCTCTGAAATTACTGTTTCATTCTCCATCCTAATGCAGAATTCCACCATATTATGGTCACTCTTCCCCAAGGGGCCTCGCACAATGAGATTGCTAATTAATCCTCTCTCATTACACAACACCCAGTCTAAGATGGCCTCCCCCCTAGTTGGTTCCTCAACATATTGGTCTAGAAAACCATCCCTTATGCACTCCAGGAAATCCTCCTCCACCGTATTGCTTCCAGTTTGGCTAGCCCAATCTATGTGCATATTAAAGTCACCCATTATAACTGCTACACCTTTATTGCATGCACCCCTAATTTCCTGTTTGATGCCCTCCCCAACATCCCTATTACTGTTTGGAGGTCTGTACACAACTCCTACTAACGTTTTTTGCCCTTTGGTGTTCTGCAGCTCTACCCATATAGATTCCACATCATCCAAGCTAATGTCTTTCCTAACTATTGCATTAATCTCCTCTTTAACCAGCAATGCTACCCCACCTCCTTTTCCTTTTATTCTATCCTTCCTGAATGTTGAATACCCCTGAATGTTGAGTTCCCAGCCCTGATCATCCTGGAGCCACGTCTCCGTAATCCCAATCACATCATATTTGTTAACATCTATTTGCACAATTAATTCATCCACCTTATTGCGGATACTCCTTGCATTAAGACACAAAGCCTTCAGTAGAGAGAGAGAGACTGTTCCCATTGGTGGAAGGGTCGAGAACCAGAGGAGACAGATTTAAGGTGATTGTCAGAAGAACCAAAGGTGACATGAGGACAAACGTTTTTACGCAGCGAGTGGTTAGGATCTGGAATGCGCTGCCTGAGAGGGTGGGGGAGGCAGACTCAATCGTGGCTTTCAAACGGGAGTTGGATAAGTATCTAAAGGGAAAAAATTTGCAGGGCTCCGGGGAAAAGGCGGGGGAGGGGGACTGGCTGAGGTGCTCCTGCAGAGAGCCGGCACGGGCTCGATGGGCCGAATGGCCTGTGCTGTAACCATTCTATGTGAGGTGGGGGGTGGGGAATACATGTAGCTAACCCTGTATATATTTGTGGGAGGGTTGTATGTTGGGTGTTTATTTTTTTTTTAAATAGAGTGCAACAGCTCCAATCAGGGTGCAAGTGGAGAGATGAGTCTGTGTGAGAGTGGAAACGTGTGTGAAAGTGCCTGTGGTTGGGGATGTGGGCATTGGACGACAGAGTGGGTGGGGGGCGAGGGTGTGTACGTGCCTGTGGTTGGGGATGTGGGCGAGGGTGAAGTCCCGTGGGGTGGGGGAGGGATGGTGAAATTCTGCGTTTTCTCGCCCCTGCCCTCCTGCTCCAGCCGCCCCTCCCCGCTGACGGCGGGCTGTCTATGTTTCAGGTACGGGTGCATTCGGCACAGCCACGGGCGGCCTGTTCGGGCAGGCGCAGCCGCAGCCCACCACCGGCCTCTTCGGCAACAAGCCCTTCGGTCTGGCCACCACCACGCCAAGCACCGGCTTTGGTTTCGGCAACGCCAACACTCTGGGTCAGCCCAACACCAGCAGCATGGTAAGAGCACCAGGCGATCGCGCGGGAGGCCTCGCTGTGTACGCCGCGTCAGTCGGTCGGTCGGTCGGTCGGTCGGTCGGTCGGTCGGCACTGGTTAATTCCCCAGTGGGCTACAAGGGTTAAAGTACAAGGACCGGCCGCGCACACTCGGCTTGTGCTGCCTCGAGTTTAGAAGATTAAGGAATGCTCAGAGAGCATGAAAAATCCTTGGCAAGTATTATCAAGGAAAACCCAAAGATGTTCTATAATTATATTAAGAGGATAACTAAACAAAGGGTACGGCCTATTCGAAACCAGGAGGGTAATCAGTGTATGGAGGCAGAAGGTTCACTAGGTTGATTCCGGGGATGAGGGAGTTGACTTATGAGGAAAGGTTGAGTAGGTTGGGCCTTATTGGAGTTCAGAAGAATGGGAGGTGATATCGAAATGTATAAGATTATGAGGGAGCTTGTTAAGGTGGATGCAGAGAGGATGTTTCCATTGATGGGGGCAACTAAAACTAGAGGACATAGTCTTAGAATAAGGGGCCACCCATTTAGAACTGAGATGAGGAGAAATTTCTTCTCTCCGAGGGTTGTAAATCTGTGGAATTCGCTGCCTCAAAGCTGTGGAAGCTGGGACATTAACTAAATTTAAGACAGAAATAGACAGTTTCTTAAACGATAGGGGGTTATGAGGAGCGGGCAGAAGTGGAGCTGGGTCCATGATCAGATCAGCCATAATCTTATTGAATGGCAGAGCAGGATCGAGGGGCCATATGGCCTACTCCTGCTCCTATTTCTTATGTGGGTATGCTTCTTAATGAATACTTTGCGTCTGTTTTCACAAAGGAAAGGGGCAATGCAGACACTGCTATCGAGGAGGAGTGTGAAATTCTGGATGAAATAGACATAGTGAGAGAAGAAGTATTAAGGGGTTTAGCAGGTTTGAAAGTGGATAAGTCCCCAGGCCCGGATGAAATGCATCCCAGGCTGTTGCACGAAGCAAAAGAGGAAATAGCAGAGGCCTGGACTTTCATTTTCCAGTCCCCTTTGGATTTAGGCATAGTGCTGGAGGACTGCTAATGCGGTACCCTTGTTTAAGAAGGGAGAAAGGGATAGGCCGAGTAATTACAGGCCAGTCATCCAGTGGTGGGAAAATTATTGGAAAAAATCCTGAAGGACAGGATAAATCTACATTTAGAAAGGCAACGATTAATCAGGGACAGTCAGCACGGATTTATTAAGGGAAGATCGTGTTTGACTAACATAGCAACATAGAAATTTACTGCGCAGAAGGAGGCCATTTCGGCCCATTGTGTCCGCGACGGCCGACAAAGAGCCGCATGGCCCTCGGTCAGCAGCCCTGAAGGTTACATATAAACCTACGAACAATGGCGGAAAGGCAAAGAGCACCCGGCCCAACCAATCCATCTCTCACAACTGCAACACCACTTACACTGAAACATTCTACACACGACCCCAACCGGAGCCATGTGATCTCCTGGGAGAGGCAAAAACCAGATTAAAAATCCAGGCCAATTTAGGGAGAATAAATCTGGGCAAATTCCTCTCCAACCCATCCAGGCGATCAAAACTAGTCCAGGAGATCACACCCTGGCCGTATTCTATTCCCTGCAGTACTTACCATTATATCTGCGCCGGCCAACAAAAGGTCATCCAGTCTAATCCCAATTACCAGCTCTAGGTCCGTAACCCTGCAGGTTACTGCACTTTAAGTGCCCATCCAACCATCTCTTAAAAGTGGTGAGGGTTTCTGCATCCACCACTCTTCCAGGCAGCGAGTTCCAGATCCCCACAACCCTCTGCGTAAAGAAGCCCCTCCCTTAAATCCCCTCTAAACCTTCCACCAACCACCTTAAAACTTAAATCGTAATAGACCCCTCCACCAATGGAAATAGGCCCTTACTATCCACTATATCCAGGCCCCTCAATATTTTGTACACCTCAATGAGGTCTCCTGATTGAATTTTTCGAGGAGGTAACCAGGAGGGTTGATGAGGGTAGTGCGTACACTGTAGTGTATATGGACTTTAGCAAAGCTTTAGATAAGGTCCCACATGGCAGACTGGTCCCGAAGATAAAAGCCCCTGGGATTCAGGGCAAAGTGGCAAGTTGGATCCAAAATTGGCTGAGGTAGGAAGCAAAGGGTAAAGTTGATGGATGTTTTTGTGACTGAACTTAACATAAGAAATAGGAGCAGGAGTCGGCCATTCGGCCCCTTGAGCCTGCTCCGCCATTCAATAAGATCATGGCTGATCTGATCATGGACTCAGTTCCACTTTCCGGCCCGCTCCCCATAACCATTTGCTCCCTTTTCACTCAAAAATCTGTCTCTCTCCGCCTTAAATATATTCAATGACCCAGCCTCCACAGCTCTCTGGGGCAGAAAATTCCACAGATTTACAACCTTCTAAGAAGAAATTTCTCCTCATCTCAGTTTTAAATGGGCGGCCCCTTATTCTGAGAATATTTCCCCTCGTTTTAGTTTCCCCTATCAGTGGAAGTATCCTCTCTGCATCCACCTTGTCGAGCCCCCTCATTATCTTATATGTTTCGATAAGATCACCTCTCATTCTTCTGAACTCCAATGAGTATAAGCCCAACCTACTCAATCTGGATGGATGTTTCTGATTGGGTTCCGCAGGGCTCAGTACAGGGTCCCTTGCTGAGGTATACATCAATGATTTAGATTTGAATATAGGGAGTATGATTAAGAAGTTTGCAGATGACACTAAAATTGGCCGTGTGGTTGATAATGAAGAGGAAAGTCATGGGCTGCAGGAGGATATCAATCTACTGGTCAAGTGGGCAGAGCAGTGGCAAATGGAATTTAATTCAGAGAAGTGTGAGGTAATGCACTTTGGGAGGGCGAATAAGGAAAGGGTATCCACATTAAATGGTAGGCCACTTAATAGTGTAGATGAACAAAGGGACCTTGGAATGCTTGTCCACAGATCCCGGGGGATAAGGTGGTTAAGAAGGCATATAGAATGCTTGCCTTTATTGGCCGAGGCATAGAATATAAGAGCAGAGAGGTTATGCTTAAATTGTATAATACGCTGGCTAGGCCACAGCTGGAGTACTGCGTGTAGTTCTGGTCGCCGTATTATAGGAAGGATGTGATTGCACTAGAGAGGGTGCAGAGGAGATTTACTAGGATGCTGCCTGGAATGGAGAATCTTAGTTATGAGGACAGATTGGATAGGCTGGGTTTGTTCTCATTGGAACAGAGGAGGCTGAGGGGAGACCTTATTGAGGTGTATAAAATTGAGGGGCCTGAACATAGTGAATAACAAGGGCCTATTTCCATTGGTGGAGGGATCAATTACAAGGGGGGCGTAGTCTTAAAGTGGTTGGTGAAAGGTTTAGAGGTGATTTGAGGGGAGGGGCTTCTTCACACAGAGCATTGTGGGTGCCTGGAAGGATTGCAGAGGCAGAAACCCTCACCACATTTAAAAGGTGCTTGGATGAGCACTTGAAGTGCTGTAACCTACAGGGTTACGGACCTAGAGCTGGTAAGTGGGATTAGACTGGATAACCTTTTGTTGGCAGGCACAGATATGATGGTGGGTACTGCAGGGAATCTAATACGGCCAGGGTGATCTCCTGGACTAGTTTTGATCGCCTGGATTGGTTGGGGAGGAATTTTCCCAGATTTTTTCCCCCACTTGGCCTGGGTTTTTATCTGGTTTTTGCGCCTCCCAGGAGATCACATGGCTCCGGTTGGGGTGGAGTGTAGAATATTTCAATGTAAGGGGTATCGCAGTTGTGTGAGGCGGACTGGTTGGGCTGGGTGTTCTTTTCCTTTCCACCATTGTTCATGGGTTTATATGTAACCTTCAGGGCTGCTGACCGAGGGCCGGCACTGACCCGATGGGCCGAAGTGACCTCCTTCTGCGCTGTAAATTTCTATGTTTCTGTGTTCTGATCGAGGTGTTTACGATGATTAAAGGATTCGATCGGGTCGATAGAGAAACTATTCCCTCTGGTGGGGGGAGTCCAGAACAAGTGGGTGTCACCTTAAAATTAGAGCCCGGCCGTTCAGGAGTGATGTCATGAGGCCCTTCACACAAAGGGTGCTGGAACCATAAAATAAGAATTAGGAGCAGGAGTCGGCCATTCGGCCCCTTGAGTCTGCTCCGCCATTTAATAAGATCACGGCTGATCTGATCTTGGCCTCAGCTGCATTTCCCTGCCCGCCCTTGACTCCCTTATCGTTCAAAAATCTCTCTATCTCCACCTTGATTGACAAAATCTCAACCTCTGTCCCCCAAAAGGTTGGAGGTCAATTGAAAGCTTCAAGACTGAGATTGAAAGATTTTTGTTGGGCAAGGGTATTAAGTGATGCGGAGGCTCGGTGGGTAGATGGAGTTAAGATGCCGATTGATCGTGATCCCATTGAATGGCGGAGCAGGCTCGAGGGGCTGCACGGCCTCCTCCTGTTCTACCGTCGGAGGTAGCATCCTTCAGATGTGAATCGTGGTCCCTTCTGCCTGTTGCAATTTTCGAGCAAGGTCCCGTGGCAGTGTTGGAAAACCAGTGACTGCTGGCATTGCAGCCAACACATCTCCGCAGTCCAGCATCACCCAAAAATAAAATCCCATTAACTGCTCAACACCATCCCTTTGGTGTTTGTGGAATCTTGCTGAGCGCAGATTAGCTGCCCGCGTTTGCCTGCAAGACAGCAGTAACACCTCCCAAATAATCTCCTGACCGTATGGGACGTCTTGAAGGTGTAAAAGACGCAGTGAAAACATGCTTTCTTGCTTCCTCAAGAAAAACATGAGTTTGGTGCAGTAACTGCTCTATCGGGAGTGAGACGCAATGGGGTTTGAATGGCAGTGCAAGCTGGAACCTATCCTCTGGCTGGCCAACAGGAATGTGGGCGGATGTAACGGGTGCCTGTTAAACCCCCCCCCCGCACCCTGGGTGGGCTGTAGCTCAGTTGGTAACACTCCTCTGAGTCACAAGGTTGTGGGTTCAAGTCCTACTCCAGAGACTTGAGCACAAAATCTAAGCTGAGACCCCCAGTGCAGTGCTGAGGGAGCGCCGCACTGTCGGAGGGCCAGTGCTGAGGGAGCGCCGCACTGTCAGAGGGTCAGTGCTGAGGGAGCGCCGCACTGTCGGAGGGGCAGTGCTGAGGGAGCGCCGCACTGTCGGAGGGGCGGTGCTGAGGGAGCGCCGCACTGTGTCGGAGGGCCAGTGCTGAGGGAGCGCCGCACTGTCGGAGGGGCAGTGCTGAGGGAGCGCCGCACTGTCGGAGGGGCGGTGCTGAGGGAGCGCCGCACTGTCGGAGGGGCAGTACTGAGGGAGCGCCGCACTGTCGGAGGGGCAGTACTGAGGGAGCGCCGCATTATCTGATGTGCCGTGTTTCAGATGAGATGTTAAACCGAGGGCCCATCTGCACGCTCGGGTGGATGTCAAAGATCCCACAGCCACGATTCGAAGAAGAGCAGAGGAGTTCTCCCTGGCGTCCTGGGCCAATACTTATCCCTTGACCCACAACACTAAAAACTGTTTATTTAAAAACTATTATCACATTACTGTTTGTGGGAGCTTGCTGTGCGCAGGTTGGCTGCCACGTTTCCCACATTACAACAGTGACTACACTCCAAATCGTACTTCATTGGCTGTAAAGCGCTTTGGGACGTCCTGAGGTGGTGAAAGGTGCTATAGAAATGCAAATTGTTTGTGTTTGTCTCTGAGCTCTAACCTGGTGCTCTACTCCCCACAGAGTTTATTCGGCAACGCCCCTGTGTCACAGTCTGGGGGGATTTTTGGAACCAACACCAACACCAGCACCGGAGCTGTGTTTGGCGCGGGGGGCGGCCTCTTCGGCAACACGAACGCTGCTTTCACCAACGTCAACAATGTAAGTGGGAGAGCGCCGGGCACATTGCAGGTCTGTGCCGCGCTGTCCTAGGATCGAGCTCGGCCTGTGGCCTCCCTGGAACAGGAAGTGAAGACGGCCGACCACCCCACAATAATCACTCCAAATCACAAATCATTAAAAGCAGCGATGCAGATTAACAAGGCCAACAAATAATGCCAGCCAAGCCCTGGGGTTCATTTTTGAGACGAGTAGTATTGAAAAGCAGAGAAGTTGTGTTAAACTTGTCTCGAACCTTGGTTGGACCACTGTGCACAGTTCTGGTCTCCATATACTTGCGATAGAAAATAGGTGCAGGAGTAGGCCATTCAGCCCTTCGAGCCTGCACCGCCATTCAATGAGTTCATGGCTGATCATTCACCTCTACCCCTTTCCTGCACGTATTTTCTATGTTTCTATCGCAAGTATATGGAGACCAGAACTGTGCATAGTGGTCCAACCAAGGTTCGAGACAAGTTTAACACAACTTCTCTGCTTTTCTCTCCATACCCCTTGATCCCTTTAGTCGTAAGGGCCATATCTAACTCCCTATTGAATATATCCAATGAACTGGCATCAACAACTCTCTGGTAGAGAATTCCACAGGTTAACAACTCTGAGTGAAGAAGTTTCTCCTCATCTCGGTCCTAAATGCTTTGCCCCTTATCCTTAGACTGTGTCCCCTGGTTCTGGACTTCCCCAACGTCGGGAACATTCTTCCTGCATCTAACCTGTCCAGTCCCGTCAGAATTTTATATGTTTCTATGAGATCCCCTCTCATCCTTCTAAACTCCAGTGAATACAGGCCCAGTTGATCCAGTCTGTCCTCACATGTCAATCCCGCCATCCCGGGAATCAGCCTGGTGAACCTTCGCTGCACTCCCTCAATAGCAAGAATGTCCTTCCAGAGATTAGGAGACCAAAACTGAACACAATATTCCAGGTGAGGCCTCACCAAGGCCCTGTACAACTGCAGTAAGACCTCCCTGCTCCTATACTCAAATCCCTTAGCTATGAAGGCCAACATATCATTTGCCGCCTTCACCGCCTGCTGTACCTGCATGCCAACTTTCAATGACTGATGTACCATGACACCCAGGTCTCATTGCACCTCCCGTTTTCCTAATCTGCCACCATTCAGATTGTTAGATCTCTTAATTTCCAATGAAATACGAACTCCGATGGTAGTTTTAACTTTTTAATCTTGGCAGAGAGTAACAAACTGCTGGCTGATTGCCAGTTTCTTTGTCTTACTGAAACACATGGTCAAAATGGCTGTACTTTATACCTGGATCAATTTACAGAAAAAAACTCGCCTTTGACATTGGCTCAATTGAAAATCTTAACGTTTTATTGGCTCGCTACCCAAGGTCCGAAAATGTCAAGTTGATTGATGAGTTAATGCAACATGCTCCCACTCACGTCGCATCTCTGACTTAGTGTCTGTGAATTTTCACAGACTGTCGAAATGCAGCCTGTTTGAATTCTCTATCAATCCCCCCTTTGATTCTTTCACAAACTGAATCGTAAAACATCAGGTATCACTGGTTAAACATTCTACAAAATAATTTCATACATGTTAATAGAGTTTCCTTCTAAAATTTGTTGATGTGTTTTGCCACATGTCCGGACTAGTAGCTTCCACACAAATTTACACCAACCCGAATTCCATCGTGGCCACAATGGAAGTCTGGTTTTAGTAGGTTAATTAACCTTTTCCAATTTAATCCAAATCAATATCTTAATTCAACCAGTAAACAACCTTCCCTTAAGCATAACATACTCCTGTGCCACGTACAGACGGTCTGCTGGGACCTGCAAGGTGTCTCACCTGCGGGACAGCAGCTACAGCCGCCTGGTCGCAACAACATTTAATCAACATAAACAAACAATATAAAAGTAAAATAATTACAACGAATAGAATTAAAACTTCCACCAATGAAGTTCCTATTGAACCTAGCCATTCAGTGGCTCCACTCCACAAAGTGAATGATGGGGGTTGCTTAAGTTTTTCTACCTCCTTTTGGATATGCTCCGCTAAGTGGGTAATTTCTTCGGAGCTATCTGGGATATATGTGCAACACTCAGTTCTGAGTAGGGTGCAAGTACCTCCCTTTTCAGCCAGGATGTAATCAAGGGCCAGTCTATTCTGTAGGGCTACTGTGCTGATTGCTACCATTTCTGCATTGATTTTAACGAGGGCCTCTGAGGTATCATTGGCTACCCGTTCCACAACAGATGCCATGTTAATGGATTCCCTTGCCAGTTTGGCGGTCCCATACCCGGGGATCAGAATGGCAAAGAACCTCTCTGTTTCTGTGATAGCTCTCTTAGGACGGTGTAAATGTTCCGACAGTGACTTTATATGATACATATAAGGCACAATAATGTAGGCTAAATAGCAGGATCCCATCCAATTCTGGGGCAGCCAAGGGTAGGCCTTGTGGCCACACACCCAATAGGTGCCATTATATGCAATGAATGTTAGCTGTTTCTTTGTCAGCAACACTCCGGGACCTGTCCAGGCTTTTTCATCTGTTTTATTCAGAATCCCCATTACGTTAAAAATTCCCACATCGGCCCAGTTTGGACGGTTCCGTGGCTTGATTATATTATAATTCCGGGAGCAGTTACTATACCCCATATTTTGGCCTCCTTTGATGTTCTAATCAGACAGACCGATTTCCCCCCCCGGTCTTCCTATTCCCGTTGTATTAGTGATAATAAAAAATGGGGGCCATTTGGAATTATTGTAGCACGGTTGGTATCCCCCTTCAAAGGTAGTCAGATTGTAACCTGCTGACTTCCATTTACGTGCCCAGTTTTCCATATCCTGAAACGCATTGCCTGTTTTATTTTGATTAATTATCCACTCAGCCATTTCCGAGATATTCAAGGGAACTGGCCTCAAGCGAATCCCTCCCTTTGAGTGAATAGGAATATGTGCACACACCCAACAACTAGAAATGTTACCTTGTTTGGCATAAATGTATGACATATATAAAAAGGTATTTACATGTAATTCCCTTGCTACTCTACTATTTCCCTTTGGTGCAGAGGGTCGGCTAGTAAGAAGTAGGCCTATGCCTAGAATACCTACAATCAATAATATAGTAAATTTATGCATTTTCACAAAAAGTAATTGTCCTTATTAGATTTCAGCTTCAGTTACGGGTGCTCGTTTAACGTGTGAAGCGTGGATCCAGGCTTTCTTTCCTTGGACTTTAACAGCTGCCTGGGTGGTCAATAACACTTGATAAGGTCCCTCCCACTTGGCATCCAAAGGTTCTTTATGCAACTTTTTCACATACACCCAGACTCCCGGGATGATGTCGTGTCCTCCTTCGGGTGGATTACCCCAAGCTGCCGATACCTGTCGGGAAACAGAAATAATAGCATTGGTTAAGTTCTGACAGTATGATAACAAAGTGTCACTCATTAAGTGAACATCAGCTTTCCGTAAATCGATAGTTCCTGGCAGCGACATGGGTCTTCCTGTTATAATTTCAAATGGGCTTAGACTTGTAGTTCTGTTCGGGGTTGCCCTAATGCTACATAGCACTATTGGTAGTGCCTGGGGCCATGGTGTTCGTTCAATTCTTCTTTCTTCAAAGTTCTAATTGACCATGTCACCCAACCATCCTCAAAATGCAACGATTAATCTATTTGGATTAGAACGTCCATTCCCAAAAGGGGTTGATCTACTGGGCCTATCCAGACCGGCGTGGTTAGTTCATGTGGACCCAGCCCTATAAGTACCGGTGTTGTCCTTTTAACTTCCATTTTATGGCCCCCAACTCCATAGGCTGTACGTGCCCTACCATCCAACGGCAAAAAGTCTCCATATTGTAGGGGTAAGCATGTTAATTCCGCCCGTGTCTAAAAGACAGTCCACATTCTTATCGCCAACCCTCAGTTATATATAGCCCATCTCCCCTTTGTTGTATTAGTGCGAGGAGGGGGGCCAAGGTGGGCTCTAACCGTTTTTTGCTATCCCAAGTAACTCCTTCTGTTGTTGTATTGTCAGTCGCTTAAATGCTTCTATAAGGTCGTTATCTTGTGACAAGCCTGGCTTGTTGGCTGAATTGTATCCCTAGCTGCGTCCTCTTCCCCAGCCACGACCTTGCTGTTTTGCCCTGCACGTCTTGGCCCAGTGACCTTCTTTCCCACAATAATGAAATTTTCCAGGTAATTTTCCTAATGACTGTTTATCGGAATCCTGGGATTTCCATCCCATAGCCTGTACAGCTCGGACTTTAGCTCCCATATCCCGATCTAATTGGTTACATCGATCCACCAATGCTGCAAAGGTAGTTCCTTTACCTTCCCAGTCCGGTAACACTACCTTAAGCATTTTGGACAGTTCTGGCTTTAGACCTGCCACGAAAGCTGCTTTCAGGGGTCCAAACACTTGTTCATCCATTTCCTCATCCGTATTATTCATACCCGAATGTTCTAGCCACGTGCATCTAAACCGCTCGTCATACTCCAGGACCTCCTCTGTTCCTTTCTGTTGGCAGGCTGCAATTTTTCCCCAGTCTCTCTTAGCTGGACTGAAGGCTTGCAGCCAGTGTTTAATCGCCTCCCACCCTGCGTCTAATTCTTGATCATCCTGCCCCAAAGCTTCTTCTACCTTGTCGTGCAATTTTCTTCCTTGTGTTTTTGGCACCATTATGGTCAAAATTTGCACTCCGTCCCAGGGATGAAGATGATATATATTTCTTAAGCGGTCCAATTGGTCCCACGTTTTTACTCCCCCTTTCTTTGGATTGGGCAATTCCTTGGACCATTTATCAATTTTCTCTGGGTCTGCCGGATCATGAACTAAATATTCTCCATACACCCTTTTCCTCGTTTTTTTGGTTCCGCCCTCATCCGCAGTCTCTTCTGATTTGACTACAACTCGTCTTTTTTTAAACGGGGCAAAGCGCACCCCTAATTCTTCATCCTCCTCCGACACTGTATTGTCGAAGGATTCAGAAACCGCATCTATTCCTCGGTCGTGTCTTCGGGTTTGCGCTTTTAATTTATCCAAACATGGGTACCCTGGGAATTGATCAATACATTTTCCTTTTCCTATTACTGTCTCTTGACCTAATGATTTTTTCCATTCTTTAATTTCACCTTTAAGATCTTTAACTTCCGCTTCCAGCTTTTCAAGTTCAAGCTTTTTCTGTCACAGCTGTTCATAAACAGCTTGCAATTGGTCCTTTGTACTGGTCAGTTCTCGATCATGTTGGGAACGCATTATAATTTCATTCCGCTTTCGAATCTGGTCCATAACCGCTAGGGACCATCTAGTTCGCTCTTTATTTCTCATACAGGTCGTTTTCCCCCAGACCCTTTTAATCTCGTCCAAGGACCATTGTCCTTTGGAGGTTCCGTACTTTTGTTCGATCTTAATACAGGTTTTAGATAAGTTGAATTGTTGCTCTATGTATTCTTTCAACTGTTCGAGAATTAAATCTAGCGAAACTTCAGGTGGTGCCTGCCCACCTTTAACAGTTGTAGGCAATTCTTTGCTCTTATCTCCTGCTGCCATTATACTGAGTTCTTTACTGGGGTCTCGAGTCGTAGGCCTGCTAGCCGATCAATAGTTCGGTGATTAATTAACTAACACACCGCCGAAGTTTAGACGTCTATGGGACCTCGAGCCGACTACCAACCGGAGGCTTTCGGAATCGCGTAGAAGGAGAGGCGAATTTAGACTTTTGACCGAGGACTTTTTTTTTTTTAAAAAAGAGGAGTCCTTACCTCAATATGTAGGTCCGATGTCCAAAATTCAGTTTCTTTCCTCAGCGACCCTGCTCGCAGCGCCAAAATTGTTAGATCTCTTAATTTCCAATGAAATACGAACTCCGATGGTAGTTTTAACTTTTTAATCTTGGCAGAGAGTAACAAGCTGCTGGCTGATTGCCAGTTTCTTTGTCTTACTGAAACCACATGGTCAAAATGGCTGTATTTATACCTGGATCAATTTACAGAAAAAAACTTGCCGCCTTTGACCTTATTGGCTCAATTGAAAGACTTTTAACGTTTTATTGGCTCGCTACCCAAGGTCCGAAAATGTCAAGTTGATTGATGACTTAATGCAACATGCTGAGCAGCACGTAGTAGCTTTGACTTGGGGATCTGTGACTTTTCAAAGCTTGTCTAAATAAGCCTGTTTGAATACTCTATCACAGATAATGTTCTGCCTTCGTGTTTTTGCCACCAAAGCAGATAACCTCACATTTATCCACATTATATTGCATCTGCCATGCATTTGCCCACTCACCGACCTGTCCAAGTCACCCTGCAGCCTCTTGGCGTCCTCCTCACAGCTCACAATGCCACCCTGTTTAGTGTCATCTGCAAACTTGGAGATATTACACTCAATTCCTTCATCTAAATCATTGATGTATATTGTAAATAGCTGGGGTCCCAGCACTAAGCCCTGCGGCACCCCACTAGTCACTGTCTCCCATTCCGAAAAGGACCCGTTTATCCCGACTCTCTGCTTCCTGTCTGCCAACCAGTTCTCTATCCATGTCAATACATTACCCCCAATACCATGCGCTTTGATTTTGCACAGCAATCTCTTGTGTGGGACCTTGTCAAAAACCTTTTGAAAGTCCAAATGCACCACATCCACTGGTTCTCCCTTGTCCACTCTACTAGTTACATTCTCAAAAAATTCTAGAAGATTTGTCAAGCATGATTTCCCTTTCATAAATCCATGCTGACTTGGACCGATCCTGTCACTGCTTTCCAAACGCGCTGCTATTTCATCTTTAATAATTGATTCCAACATTTTCCCCACTACTGATGTCAGGCTAACCGGTCTATAATTACCTGTTTTGTGTGTCCCTCCTTTTTTAAAAAGTGGTGTTGCATTAGCTACCCTCCAGTCCATAGGAATTGATCCAGAGTTGATAGACTGTTGGAAAATGATCACCAATGCATTCATTATTTCTAGGACCACTTCTTTAAGTACCCTGGGATGCAGACTATCAGGCCCTGGGGATTTATTGGCCTTCAATCCCATCAATTTCCCTGACTAATAAGGATTTCCTTCAGTTCCTCCTTCTCCCTAGACCCTCGGTCCCCTTGTATTTCCGAAAAGTTATTTGTGTCTTCCTTCGTGAAGACAGAACCAAAGTATTTGTTCAATTGGTCTGCCATTTCTTTGTTCACCTGGTTCTGACTGCAAGGGACCTACGTTCATGTTCACTAATCTTTTTCTCTTCACATATCTATGGAAGCTTTTGCAGTCAGTTTTTATGTTCCCAGTAAGCTTCCTCTCATACTCTATTTTTCCCCTCCTAATTAAACCCTTTGTCCTCCTCTGCTGTATTATAAAAATCTCCCAGTCCTCAGGTTTGCTGCTTTTTCTGGCCAATTTATATGCCTCTTCCTTTGATTTAACACTATCCTTAACTTCCTTTGTTAGCCACGGTTGAGCCACCTTCCCCGTTTTATTTTTACTCCAGGCAGGGATGTACAATTGTTGAAGTTCATCCATGTGATCTTTAAATCTTAGACCACACTTTGAGTGCTGTGCACAATTCTGGTCTCAATATACCTGGGTTAGACCACACCTGGAGCACTGTGTACAGTTGTGGTCTCCAGATTATGAAAAGGATATAAAGGCACTGGAGAAGGTCCAAAAAGATTTATTAGGATGATACCAGAACTGAGATTATGCCTATCCGGAAAGATTAAACAGGCTGGGTCTCTTTTCTCTGAGAAGACTGAGGGGTGACCTAATAGAGGTCTTTAAAATTATGAAGGGGTTCATGGGGTAGACATAGAGAAGATGTTTCCACTTGTGGGGGAAACTAGAACTAGGGGCCATCAATATAAGACCGTCACTAAAAAATTCAATGGGGAATTCAGGAGAAACTACTTTACCCAGAATGTCACGGAGTGGTTGAGGCGAATAGTATCGATGCATTTAAGGGGAAGCTGGATAAACACATGAGGGAGAAAGGAATAGAAGGATATGGTGATGGGGTGAGATGAAGGGGGGTGGGAGGGGGCTGGTGTGGAGCATAAACCCCGGAACGGAGATGGTGTGAGGAGCCTCTGGGTGGAGAGAGAGCCAGAGGCCACAGATTTACGGTGATTGGCAAAAGGATCAGAGGCGACACGGGGAAACAAGTTTGATTAATGCAGCCAGCGGTTAGGATTTGCAATGCGCTGCCTGATAGGATGGTGGAGGCAGATTCACTAGTCGCCTTCGAAAGGCAATTCGATAAATACTTGGAAGGAGAAAAAATTGCCGGGATACGGGGAAAGGGAAGGGGGAGTGGGACTGACTGGGTTGCTCTTCGAAAGAGCCGGTGCAGACTCGATGGGCCGAATGGCCTCCTGCCATGCTGTGCTACTGTAAGAGGGGAGGGGGGGGTATCTGGAGCTGGGTGGGCGGTGTGTTATCGAGCAGTTCCCCCACTAAATCGCGCTGTAAAATGGGCCGCCCCTTGGTCCAAGGAGAGGGGCAGTAGCTCTGGCTCTTTACGGTCTGTGATTCTCAACCCGATTCTCTCCTTCCACAGACCCTGTTTGCCAACAAACCAGCCGGATTCGGGACGGCAACGACCACCGCCTCCACCTTCGGCACAGTGGGTGCCGGGTTATTTGGGAACAAGCCGAACCTAACCATTGGAGCCGGAGCCAATACTGCAACCTTTGGTGCGTTAAGATTCAAAGCTCTTTTCCCCCCACCCTCCCTCCCTCCGCAGTTTGAGCTTCCGGTTTCCCCCCCCCCCCCCCCCCCCCCCGGGTTATCAAACACAGCTGGCTTGAGTTGAGGCCTCCAGCCTCCTTCCATAAGAAATAGGAGCAGGAGTCGGCCATTCGGCCCCTCGAGCCTGCTCCGCCATTCAATAAGATCATGGCCGATCTGATCATGGACTCAGCTCCACTTCCCTGCCCGCTCCCCGTAACCCTTTACTCCCTTATCGCTCAAAATATATTCAATGACCCAACCTCCACAGCTCTCTGGGGCAGAGAATTCCACAGATTTACAACCCTCAGAAGAAATTTCTCCTCATCTCAGTTTTAAATGGGCGGCCCCTTATTCCGAGACTATGCCCCCGAGTTTTAGTTTCCCCTGCGAGTGGAAATAGCCTCTCTGCATCCACTTTGTCAAACCCCCTCATTATCTTGTATGTTTCAGTAGATCACCTCTCATTCTTCTGAACTCCAATGTGTCATAAGTCAACCCCCCTCGTCTCCGGAATCAATTGGAGCACTTTCCCGATGGGAGCAACTTGCACACACATTGCTTCCCGGGAATCTCGATGGCCTGCTGTTAATGCTGTGACAATCTGCCCCCACTTCCCCATCCCAGTTGATTAGCTCAGTGAGTTAAGGCGGTGTGTTCCATGGACTCCAGCAGCACAGGAGGTGAATTCCTGCTCTGCTGCAGCTGCACAGAATTCCTGATCCAAGCTGTCGGGACATGAGGACAGGAGCAGGCCGTCCAGCCCCTCCATCCAGCCTGCTCTGCCATTCGATCGGCTCGTGGCTGATCAGAACAGGTCTCCAGTCGTCCTGGTGTTAACCCTTGCCGCTTGGATAAAGGCCTCGCTCTGTCAAGCCCATGTGGTGGCTGGTATGCAACAATCCACGCACAGGCATCTTCCACCCCCTCAATTGGAGTTCAGAACTGGAACATCGGGTCCCTCTGAGATTGAAACATCTGTGAACTCGTGGAAGCAAGTCATCCTCGTTCGAGTGACTGCCTATGGCTGCTCTGTATCCTAACTCCATTTGGATTGTATCCCTTAATGCCCTTGCCCAACAAAATATCGAGAGCTTTCTGGCTTCTTGGGTCACTTGGGTGCACACCGTTGAAGCCTTCAGAGCCGGTGGCGCAGATTAAATCTCTGACTCCGTTAATCTGTCCACCTGCTGTTACGAACACGTCTGCTGCGGTGGGCAGGCGATGCTGGGTCGGGGTGACGCGGGGCAGCGGGTGCGTGGAGGGGTGGGGTTTGTGGGGCAGCTCGGTTTAAGCGAGAGGTCGATCGATCGCTGTGACCCGGTGCTGTGGGTCTGTTTTTGCAGGGTTCGGAGCGAACACAGCGACTGGGGGTCTGTTTGGGACGAAAGCCACGGCCGGAGCCCTGGGAACAACACTCGGAGCTGGATTCGGATCAGGTGGGTGAGAGAAACACCCGTTCCACAACTTGTCTGAGCCCAGGATGAGGGAAATATTGAGGCAAGGGTTCACTTTCATCCCCATCCTCTTTCCCCTTACTTCACTCGGAGGCTGATGAATCGCTGGAATTGACGACCCTGGAGGGCCGTGGAGACTCAGTCGTTGAGTATATTCAGGGCAGAGATCGATAGCTTTTTGGATATTAAGGGGTATGGGGACAGTGCAGGAAGGTGGAGTTGTGCTAGAAGATCAGCCATGATCTTATTGAATGGCAGAGCAGGCTCAAGGGGCCGAATGGCCGACTCCTGCTCCTAATTCTAATGTTCTTCTAAAAATGAGAAAATGGACAAGTAAGTCAATTGGGCAGAAGAACAGCAGCGTTTGAGCTGGCTGTGTGAAACCGCTGCTCTTTGTGGCACAGTGTGTTGGCCCCCAGCGAGAGCTGCTCACACCTGGGCAGCTGGAGGGGCACCAGGGAGGCAGGCCGTTCAGCCCCTCTAACCTGCACTGACACTCAATCAGATCACGGCCGATCTGTACCTCAACTCCATCTCCCCGCCTTCGCTCCACATCCCTCGATACCCTGACCCAACAAAAATCTATTGATCTCAGTCTTGAAGCTGCAATTGACCCACAGCCTTTTGGTGGGGTGGGGTGGTGGGTGGTGGGGGAGGGGGGGGGGGGGGGGGAGAAAGGGGAAGAATTCCAGATTCCCTTTGTGTGAAGAAATGCTTCCTGACATCACCCCTCAACGGCCTGGCTCTTCAAAGGTTCAGGGCTCCTTGCTCAGGGCTTCCCCACCTGAGGGAATAGTTTATCAACTCGTACCAATCTTAAACACCTCGATTAAATCACTCCTTAAACCCTTTGAGCCGCGGTATTGTTCGTCAGGAACCCTGTGGTTGTTAAAGTGGGAGTTAATCCTTTCATTGGGCTCAGGTGGCACGTGGAATGATCCAGCCCGGGCTCCTTTTCCAGATCACACTCCAGTGAGCGTTGGTGGGCGGTGTGTGCCGGGTGAGGCCAGGGTTGGTCTCGGCTGTGATCTCTCTTTTCTCTTCTCCCACCCCCCCCCCACCCCCCCCACCCCCACCCCGGAACAGATAGCCTTGCCCACACACAGTGGTCAGTCGGGAAGTACCAGGGGCCCATCCAACAATGTGGAACTCACTACCACCTGGACCGTTTGAGGCGATGGCATGGATGAAGGGGTGCTACAAGTATATGAGGATGAAGGGGTTCGAAGGTTATGGCTGGAGAGTCGAGAACCAGGGGTCACAGTCTCAGGATAAGGGGTCGGCCATTTAGGACAGAGGAGGAGAAATTTCTTCACTCAGAAAGGGTGATGAATCTTTGGAATTCTCTGCCCCACAGGGCTGTGGAGGCTCAGTCGTTGAGTATATTCAAGGCTGAGATCGATAGATTTTTGGACAATCGGGGGATATGGGGATCGGGCGGGAAAGTGGAGTTGAGGTAGATCAGCCATAATATTGAATGGTGGAGCAGGCTTGAGGGGCTGTATGGCCTACTCCTGTTCCTAATTCGTATGTTCTTGTGTCGATAATGAGATGAAGAGAGGTGGGAGGAAGCCGAATGGCCAGTTTCTGTGCTGTAAAATTCTACGTAACCGTATCCCAGCAAGAGTTAGTGTGACGGGGAGATAGAGGACACAGAAATCTCGGCCTGTCTGTTACATGAACCGACGAAATCGACAGGCAGGAGGCCGGCATCTCACCGAGCCATGGCACCTGAGGCTTGACCATTAGGAAGTATTGGCACAGGCACACCCAGCCACCATCAGTCAGGCACTCCACTGGGATAGGCACCAGACCGATACAAGCAAGAGCCCTGCCTGTGCTGCCGTGTCCGCCGATTGTCCCCAGTGTTACAGCTCTCGATTTCCAATGGCCTTTGATTTTATATAAACGTTTTTTTTTCTTCCCTAGCTCTGGGTGCCGGGCAGACATCTTTGTTTGGCAGCACTCAACCCAAGCTGGGCACTACCCTCGGAACGGGGGCGTTTGGAGCAGGGGCGTTCAATGCAGCCAACGCCGGCATGGGATTCGGGACACCTCAGGCTCCCGTCTGTAAGTACCTGTCGCACCAGGTGAACACAGCCTCCACTTGTTCAACTCCAGCTCGCCCAAAACTCTGCTGCCCCCGTGTCCCAACTCGCACCGAGTCCCACTCACCCATCACCCTCTGTGCTCACTGCCCTGTGTCCTAACTCGCACCGAGTCCCGCTCACCCATCACCCTCTGTGCTCACTGCCCGGTGTCCTAACTCGCACCGAGTCCCGCTCACCCATCACCCACTGTGCTCACTGCCCGGTGTCCTAACTCGCACCGAGTCCCGCTCACCTATCACCCACTGTGCTCACTGCCCCGTGTCCTAACTCGCACCGAGTCCCGCTCACCCATCACCCACTGTGCTCACTGCCCTGTGTCCTAACTCACACCGAGTCCCGCTCACCCATCGCCCCCGTGTCACAACTCTCTCCGAGTCCCGCTCACCCATCACCCCCTGTGCACACTGCCCCGTGTCCCTACTCGCACCGAGTTCCGCTCACCCATCACCCCCTGTGCACACTGCTCCGTGTCCTAACTCGCACCGAGTCCCGCTCACCCATCACCCCCTGTGCCCCCGGGTCCTAACTCGCACCGAGTCCCGCTCATCCATCACCCCCTGTGCTCACTGCCCCGTGTCCGAACTCGCACCGAGTCCCGCTCACCCATCACCCCCTGTGTCCTAACTCTCACCAAGTCCCACTCACCCATCACTCCCTGTGCTCGCTGACCTACATTGACTCCTGGTTAAGCAACACCTCGATTTTAAAATTCTCATCCTTACTTTCAAATCCCTCCATGGCCCTCGTCCCTCCCTATCTCTGTAATCTCCTCCAGCCCTACAACCCCCCAAAGATGTCTGCGCTCCTCTAATTCTGGCCTCGAGCACCACTGATTCCCATCGCACCACCATCGGTGGCCGTGCCTTCAGCTGCCTGGGCCCCAAGCTCTGGAACTCCCTCCCTAAACCCCTCCGCCACTCTCTCCTTTTAAGATGCTCCTTAAAACCTCCCTCTTTGAAGCGCTTGGGAGGTCCCGCGGTGGTTTGGTTTGTTGGTTGGTCCTGTGCCCGTTTTATCTCTGGCTCTCTCTGTTGCAGGTCTGACTGACCCCAATGCCTCGGCCACGCAGCAGGCTGTGTTGCAGCAGCAGCTCAGTGCCCTGGCTTACACCCCTTTCGGAGACTCTCCGCTCTTCAGGAACCCCATGGTTGATCCCAAGAAGAAAGAGGAGGTAAGCCCTTTGACCGGCTTCCTCGGGCATGTGTCCACGCTACATGGACCACGATCCTTGCCCGGGTAACTCCAGGGACTTGATCACAAAATCTAGGCTGACACTCCAGTGCAGTGCTGAGGGAGCGCCGCACTGTCGGAGGGGCAGTACTGAGGGAGCGCCGCACTGTCGGAGGGGCAGTACTGAGGGAGCGCCGCAATGCCGGAGGGGCAGTACTGAGGGAGTGCTGCACTGTCGGAGGGGCAGTACTGAGGGAGTGCTGCACTGTCGGAGGGGCAGTACTGAGGGAGTGCTGCACTGTCGGAGGGGCAGTACTGAGGGAGTGCTGCACTGTCGGAGGGGCAGTACTGAGGGAGTGCTGCACTGTCGGAGGGGCAGTACTGAGGGAGTGCTGCACTGTCGGAGGGGCAGTACTGAGGGAGTGCCGCACTGTCGGAGGTGCAGTACTGAGGGAGCGCCGCACTGTCGGAGGTGCTGTGTTTAAGATGCGACGTTAAACTGAGGCCAGCATTATAAAGCAATCAACAGTGGCATGAAAGACTTTGCATATGTTTTACAAAAATCAGCATACCTTTGTATACAATTGAAATGAAATAGCTAGTGAAGCATTGTGCTCTCAGGTGGAAGTAAAAGATCCCATGGCACTCTTTCGAAGAAGAGCATAAGAACATAAGAAATAGCAGGAGTAAGCCATTTGGCCCCTCAAGCCTGCTCCATCATTCAATAAGATCATAGACGATCTGATCATGGATTCAGCTCCATTTCCCTGCCCGTTCCCCATAACCTTTTATTCCCCAATGGGCTGGAGGGTAGCTAATGTAACACCACTTTTTAAAAAAGGGAGGGAGAGAGAAAACGGGTAATTATAGACCGGTTAGCCTGACTTCAGTGGTGGGGAAAATGTTGGAATCAATTATTAAGGATGAAATAGCAATGCATTTGGAAAGCAGTGATAGGATTGGTCCAAGTCAGCATGGATTTATGAAAGGGAATTCATACTTGACAAATCTTCTGGAATTTTTTGAGGATATAACTAGTAGAGTGGACAAGGGAGAACCAGTGGATGTGGTGTATTTGGACTTTCAAAAGGCTTTTGACAAGGTCCCACACAAGAGATTGGTGTACAAAATTAAAGCACATGGTATTGGGGTAAGGTACTGACGTGGATAGAGAACTGGTTGGCAGACAGGAAGCAGAGAGTCGGGATAAACGGATCCTTTTCAGAATGACAGGCAGTGACTAGTGGGGTGCCGCAGGGCTCAGTGCTGGGACCCCAGCTATTTACAATATACATCAATGATTTGGATGAAGGAATTGAGTGTAATATCTCCAAGTTTGCAGATGACACTAAGCTGGATGGATGTGTGAGCTTGTGATGTGGATGCTAAGAGGCTGCAGAGTGACTTGGACAGGTTAGGTGAGTGGGCAAATGCATGGCAGATGCAGTATAATGTGGATAAATGTGAGGTTATCCACTTTGGTGAATGAAAAACATGAAGGCAGAATATTATCTGAATGGCGGCAGATTAGGAAAAGGGGAGGTGCAACGAGACCTGGATGTCATGGTTCATCAGTCATTGAAAGTTGGCATGCAAGTACAGCAGGCGGTGAAGAAGGCAAATGGCATGTTGGCCTTCATAGCTAGGGGATGTGAGTATAGGAGCAGGGAGGCCTTACTGCAGTTGTACAGGGCCTTGGTGAGACCTCACCTGGAATATTGTGTTCAGTTTTGGTCTCCTAATCTGAGGAAGGACATTCTTGCTATTGAGGGAGTGCAGCGAAGGTTCACCAGACTGATTCCCGGGATGGCAGGACTGACATATGAGGAGAGACTGGATTGACTGGGCCTGTATTCACTGGAGTTACATAAGAACATAAGAATTAGGAACAGGAGTAGGCCATCTAGCCCCTCGAGCCTGCTCCGCCATTCAATAAGATCATGGCTGATCTGGCCGTGGACTCAGCTCCACTTACCCGCCCGCTCCCCGTAACCCTTAATTCCCTTATTGGTTAATGTTTAGAAGAATGAGAGGGGATCTCATAGAAACATATAAAATTCTGACGGGACTGGGCAGGTTAGATGCTGGAAGAATGTTCCCGATGTTGGGGAAGTCCAGAACCAGGGGTCACAGCTTAAGGATAAGGGGTAAGCCATTTAGGACTGAGATGAGGAGAAACTTCTTCACTCAGAGTTGTTAACCTGTGGAATTCCCTAGCGCAGAGAGTTGTTGATGCCAGTTCATTGGATATATTCAAGAGGGAGTTCGATATGGCTCTTACGGTTAAGGGATCAAGGGTTATGGAGAGAAAGCAGGAAAGGGGTACTGAGGGAATGATCAGCCATGATCGTATTGAAGGGTGGTGCATTCTCCACCTATTTTCGATGTTTCTATTGCTCAACAATCTGTCTCTCCGCCTTAAATATATTCAATGACCCAGTCTGCACAGCTCTCTGGGGCAGAGAATTCCACAAATTTACAACCCTCAGAGAGAAGAAATTCCTCCTCATCTCAGTTTTAAATGGGTGGCCCCTTATTCTGAGACTATGTCCCCTAGTTCTAGTTTTCCCTGTGAGTGGAAGTATCCTCATTGCGTCCACCTTGTCGAGCCCCCTCATTATCTTATATGTTTGATAAGATCACCTCTCATTCTTCTGAACTCCAATGAGTATAGGCCCAACCTACTCAACCTATCTTAAGTCAACCCCCTCATCTCCGGAATGAACCTAGTGAACCTTCTCTGAACAGCCTCCACTGCAAGTATATCCTTCCTTAAATACGGAGACCAAAACGGTACGCAGTACTCCAGGTGTGGCCTCACCAATACCCTGTACAGCTGTAGCAGGACTTCTCTGCTTTTATACTCTATCCCCCTTGCAATAAAGGCCAACATTCCATTTGCCTTGCTGATCACTTGCTGTACCTGTATACTAACCTTTTGTGTTTCATGCACAAGGACCCCCAGGGCCCTCTGTACTGCAGCACTTTGCAATTTTTCTCCACTTAAAAAAATATGGTTTTCTATTCTTTCTGCCAAAGTTGATAACCTCACATTTTCCCACATTATACTCCATCTGCCAAATTTTTGCCCATTCACTTAGTCTGTCTATATCTCTTTGCAGATTTTTTGTATCCTTCTCACAATTTGCTTTCCCACCCATCTTTGGCCACATTACACTCTGTCCATTCATCCAAGTCATTAATATAGATTGTAAATAGTTGGGGTCCCAGCACTGATCCCTGCGGTACCCCACTAATCACTGTTTGCCAACTGGAAAATGACCCATTTTTCCTGACTCTGTTTTCTGTTAGTTAGCCAATCCTCTATCCATGCTAATATATTACCCCCAACCCCGTGAGCTTTTATCTTGTGCAGTAACCTTTTATGTGGCACCTTATCGAATTCCTCCTGGAAATCCAAATACACCACATCTACTGGTTCCCCCTAATCCACCCTTCGTTACATCCTCAAACTCCAGAAAATTTGTCAAACCTGATTTCCCTTTTATAAAACCATGCTGACTCTGCTTGATTGAATTTTGCTTTTCGAAATGTCCCACTACTGCTTCCTTAATAATGGACTCCAGCATTTTCCCAACCACAGATGTTAGGCTAACTGGTCTATAGTTTCCTGCTTTTTGTCTGCCTCCTTTTTTAAATAGGGGCGTTACATTTGCAGTTTTCCAATCTGCTGGGACCTCCCCAGAATCCAGGGAATTTTGGTAGATTACAACCAATGCATCCACTATCTCTGCAGCCACTTCTTTTAAGACCCCTAGGATGTAAGCCATCAGGTCCAGGGGACTTGTCTGCCTTTAGTCCCATTATTTTACTGTGTACTACTTCTTTGTTGATAGTGATTGTATTAAGTTCCTCCCTTCCTATAGCCCCTTGATTATCAATTATTGGGATGTTTTTAGTGTCTTCTACCGCGAAGACCGATACAAAATATTTGTTCGATGCCTCTGCCATTTCCCTGTTCCCCATTATTAATTCCCCAGTCTCATCCTCCAGGGGACAACATTTACTTTAGCCACTCTTTTTTTTTTTTCCTTTTTATGTACCTGTAACTCTTACTATCTGTTTTTAAATTTCGTGCTAGTTTACTTTCATAATCTATCTTCCCTGTCCCTATTATTTTTTTTTGTCATTCTTTGTTGGCTTTTAAGTTTTCCAATCCTCTGGCCTCCCACTAGTGTTGGTCACATTGTATGCCCTTGTTTTCATTTTGATACCATCCCTTATTTCCTTAGTTAGCCACGGATGGTTATCCCTTCTCTTAGTCTTTCCTTCTCATTGGGATATATTTTTGTTGGGAGTTATGAAATATCTCCTTGAATGTCTGCCACTGCTCATCAACTGTCCCACACTTTAATCTATTTTACTAGTCCACTTTAGCCAACTCTGCCCTCATACCTTTGTAGTCTCCTTTATTTCAGCTTAGTACGCTGGTTAGAGATCCAATTTTCTCGCCCTCCCATCGAAATTTGAAATTCAACCATGCTATGGTCACTCATTCCAAGAGGATCCTTTACGAGAAGATCGTTTATTAGTCCTGTCTCATTACACAGGACCAGATCTAAGGTAGCCTGCTCCCTGGTTTGCTCCGCAACGTACTGTTCAAGGAAACTATCCCGGATACACTCTATGAACTCTTCCTCAACGCTACAATTTGCTTTGTCCAATTAATATGAAGGTTAAAATCGTCCATGATTATTGCCGTCAAGCAGGGGAGTTTTCACTGATTTCCTGGCCAATAGTTATCCCTCAATCAACATAACATAAAAACAGATTATCCGGGTCATTATCACATTGCTGTGTGTGGGAGCTTGCTGTGCGCAAGTTGGCTGCCGCGTTTCCCACATTACAACAGTGACTACACTTCAAAAAGTACTTCATTGGCTGTAAAGCGCTTTGGGACGTCCGGTGGTTGTGAAAGGCGCCTCAGTAATAAAAGTCTTTTTTAAAATCAACCGCAGTAATGGACACACCTCTGGTCGGTGCAGAACGATTATAATTGAGTGCGATTGTGTGGAGAGATTCTGTTGCTGCTCTGGCCAGGGAACTGCATTGCTGCCTCAATAATAGCTGGCATTTATATAGCGCCTTAACATTAAAGAAAAACCTGCCAGGGCACTTGACGGGTCGGCATGTGCAAGATTGACTCAACAGATCAGTGACAGCGAGAGAGCTGTGTTCAAACACTTGGTGGAAGAGAGATTTTTTTCCAGGAGGTTTTTAAGAGAGGTGCGCAGTGCAGAGGGGTTTAAGGAAGGAATTCGAGTGTGTCAGGTGCTGGAAGTTGAATCATAGAACGGTGCCGCACAGAAGGAGGCCATTCGGCCCATCGTTCCTGCGCCGGCTCAGAGAGTGAATCCAATCAGTCTCACTCCCCCTGCTCTTTCCCCACAGCACGGCAAATGTTTCCCCTTCAAGAACGCTCCGCTTCCAGTGGTGGGGCGAAAGGAAGGGGAGATCCACGGGATGTTTTTAAAATGATAAAGGGATTCACAACTATTTCCTCTAGTGATGGAGGGAGTCCAGAACAAGGGGGCGTAATCTTAAAATTAGAGCCAGGCGGTTCAGGGGTGATGTCAGGAAACACTTCTTCACACAAAGGGTGCTGGGAATCTGGAACTCTGTGCCCTGAAAGGCTGTGGATACTGGAGTTGAATTCGAGCTTCCAAGATGGAGATCACTAGATTTTTGTTGGGTGACGCTATCAAGGGATACGGAGCCAAGGCACATAAATGGAGTTAAAACACAGATCAGCTGTGGACTCACTGAATGGCAGAACAGGCTCGAGGGGCCGAATGGCCTCTCCTGTTCTGAGGTACGCTTTGATTTGAATTTATTTCCCCCTCAGCCGTGGCTCAGTGGGCAGCACTCGCTCTGTCAGAAGGTTGTGGGTTTGAGTGCCACTCCAGGGACTTGAGCACAAAATCTAGGCTGACACACCCAGTGCAGTGCTGAGGGAGCCCTGCACTGTCGGAGGGGCAGTACTGAGGGAGCCCTGCACTGTCGGAGGGGCAGTACTGAGGGAGCCCTGCACTGTCGGAGGGGCAGTACTGAGGGAGCCCTGCACTGTCGGAGGGGCAGTACTGAGGGAGCCCTGCACTGTCGGAGGGGCAGTACTGAGGGAGCCCTGCACTGTCGGAGGGGCAGTACTGAGGGAGCCCTGCACTGTCGGAGGGGCAGTACTGAGGGAGCCCTGCACTGTCGGAGGGGCAGTACTGAGGGAGCCCTGCACTGTCGGAGGGGCAGTACTGAGGGAGCCCTGCACTGTCGGAGGGGCAGTACTGAGGGAGCCCTGCACTGTCGGAGGGGCAGTACTGAGGGAGCCCTGCACTGTCGGAGGGGCAGTACTGAGGGAGCCCTGCACTGTCGGAGGGGCAGTACTGAGGGAGCCCTGCACTGTCGGAGGGGCAGTACTGAGGGAGCGCCGCACTGTCGGAGGGGCAGTACTGAGGGAGCGCCGCACTGTCGGAGGGGCAGTACTGAGGGAGCGCCGCACAGTAGGAGGGGCAGTACTGAGGGAGCGCCGCACTGTAGGAGGGGCAGTACTGAGGGAACGCTGCACTGTCGGAGGTGCCGTCTTTCGGATGAGACGTTAATCCGAGGCCCCGTCTGCTCTTTCAAGTGGACATAAAAGATCCCATGGCACTATTTTGAAGAAGAGCAGGGGAGTTCTCCCTGGTGTCTTGAGGCCATTATTTATCCCACAATCAACATCACAAAAATACAGATTATCAGGTCATTATCACATTGCTGTGTGTGGGAGCTTGCTGTGCACAAATTGGCTGCCGCTTTTCCCACATTACAACAGTGACTGCACTCCAAACAATACTTCATTGGCTGTAAAGCGCTTTGGGCCGTCCTGAGGTGGTGAAAGGCGCTATATAAATGAAAGTCTGTCTTTCTCTTGCAGCGATTGAAGCCCACGAACCCAGCGGCTCAGAAAGCCCTGACAACCCCCACTCACTACAAGCTGACACCGCGACCCGCCACCAGGGTGCGGCCCAAAGCACTGCAGGCCACCGGATCCACCAAGGCCCAGCTCTTCGACGGGCTGGACGATGACGAGCCCACGTCCCTATCCAACGGGACATTCCTGCCCAGGTAAGGACCTTCGGCCTTGGGACGCCTGTCCTCGCTCTCCTCCCGCCCCCCCCCCTCATTCCCCACCTCTCTCTCTCTCTCTCTCTCTCTCTCTCTCTCTCTCTCCGTCCCCCCCCCCTCTCTCTCCGTCCCCCCCCCTCTCTCTCCGTCCCCCCCCTCTCTCTCCGTCCCCCCCCCCTCTCTCCGTCCCCCCCCCTCTCTCCGTCCCCCTCCCCTCTCTCCGTCCCCCCCCCCTCTCTCCGTCCCCCCCCCCTCTCTCCGTCCCCCCCCCCTCTCTCCGTCCCCCCCCCCCTCTCTCCGTCCCCCCCCCTCTCTCCCCCCCCCCCCCCCTCTCTCCGTCCCCCCCCACTCTCTCCGTCCCCCCCCCCCTCTCTCCCGTCCCCCCCCCTCTCTCCGTCCCCCCCCCCCTCTCTCCGTCCCCCCCCTCTCTCCGTCCCCCCCCTCTCTCCGTCCCCCCCCTCTCTCCGCCCCCCCCCTCTCTCCGTCCCCCCCCCTCTCCGTCCCCCCCCCCTCTCCGTCCCCCCCCTCTCTCCGTCCCCCCCCCCTCTCTCCGTCCCCCCCCCCCTCTCCCCTCCCCCCCCCTCTCTCCGTCCCCCCCCCCTCTCTCCGTCCCCCCCCCCTCTCTCCGTCCCCCCCCCCCTCTCTCCGTCCCCCCCCCCCCTCTCTCCGTCCCCCCCCCCCTCTCTCCGTCCCCCCCCCCTCTCTCCGTCCCCCCCCCCTCTCTCCGTCCCCCCCCCCTCTCTCCGTCCCCCCCCTCTCTCCGTCCCCCCCCTCTCTCCGTCCCCCCCCTCACTCCGTCCCCCCCCTCTCTCCGCCCCCCCTCTCTCCGCCCCCCCCCTCTCTCCGCCCCCCCCTCTCTCCGCCCCCCCCCTCTCTCCGCCCCCCCCTCTCTCCGCCCCCCCCTCTCTCCGCCCCCCCCCTCTCTCCGCCCCCCCCCTCTCTCCGCCCCCCCCTCTCTCCGCCCCCCCCCTCTCTCCGCCCCCCCCCTCTCTCCGCCCCCCCCCCTCTCTCCGCCCCCCCCCTCTCTCCGCCCCCCCCCTCTCTCCCGCCCCCCCCTCTCTCCGCCCCCCCCTCTCTCCGCCCCCCCCCTCTCTCCGCCCCCCCCTCTCTCCGCCCCCCCCCTCTCTCCGCCCCCCCCCTCTCTCCGCCCCCCCCCTCTCTCCGCCCCCCCCCTCTCTCCGCCCCCCCCCTCTCTCCGCCCCCCCCCTCTCTCCGCCCCCCCCCTCTCTCCGCCCCCCCCCTCTCTCCGCCCCCCCCTCTCTCCGCCCCCCCCCTCTCTCCGCCCCCCCCTCTCTCCGCCCCCCCCCTCTCTCTCCGCCCCCCCCTCTCTCCGCCCCCCCCTCTCTCCGCCCCCCCCTCTCTCCGCCCCCCCCTCTCTCCGCCCCCCCCTCTCTCCGCCCCCCCCTCTCTCCGCCCCCCCCTCTCTCCGCCCCCCCCCTCTCTCCGCCCCCCCCCTCTCTCCGCCCCCCCCCTCTCTCCGCCCCCCCCCCTCTCTCCGCCCCCCCCTCTCTCCGCCCCCCCCTCTCTCCGCCCCCCCCCCTCTCTCCGCCCCCCCCCTCTCTCCGCCCCCCCCCTCTCCGTCCCCCCCCCTCTCCGTCCCCCCCCCTCTCCGTCCCCCCCCCTCTCCGTCCCCCCCCCTCTCCGTCCCCCCCCTCTCTCCGTCCCCCCCCCCTCTCTCCGTCCCCCCCCCTCCTCCGTCCCCCCCCCCTCTCTCCGTCCCCCCCCCCTCTCTCCGTCCCCCCCCCCTCTCTCCGTCCCCCCCCCCTCTCTCCGTCCCCCCCCCCTCTCTCCGTCCCCCCCCCCCCCCTCCCCCCCCCCCTCTCCGTCCCCCCCCTCTCTCCGTCCCCCCCCCCTCTCTCCGTCCCCCCCCCCCTCTCTCCCGTCCCCCCCCCCTCTCTCCGTCCCCCCCCCCTCTCTCCGTCCCCCCCCCCCTCTCTCCGTCCCCCCCCCCTCTCTCCGTCCCCCCCCCCTCTCTCCGTCCCCCCCCCCCTCTCTCTCCCGCCCCCCCCCTGTCTCCGTCCCCGCCCCCCCCTCTCTCCGCCCCCCCCCCTCTCTCTCCCCGCTTTGTGGACCAAGAGCTAATGTTTCAAAATTAAAAGAATGAGTATTCAGAAATGCAGATTTGTTGGAAGCAAGCTACTTTTTGTAAATGAATGTTTAATTTCTTGAAGTAATAACCATTTGGACCGATAAAAAGCAACGCAGTCGATATTATATATGGTTATATGTATATGACAACAACTTGAATTTATATTGCGCCTTTATGTAGTGAAATGTTCCAAGGTGCTTCACAGGAGTGCAATCGAACAAAATTTGCCACCGAGCCACATGATGTATTAAGGCAGTGAGCTTAGTCAAAGAGGGAGCTTTAAGGAGCATCTCAAAGAAGGATAGAAAATAGGTGCAGGAGTAGGCCATTTGGCCCTTTTTGAGCCTGCACCACCATTCAATAAGATCATGGCTGATCAAAGAGGAGGTTTAGGGAGGGAGTTCCAGAGCTTGGGGCCCAGGCAGCTGAAGGCACGGACACCAATGATGGAGGAATTATAATCAGGGATGCTCAAGAGGGCAGAATTGGAGGAACGGGGGGTGGGCTTGAGGCTGAGGAAATTAGAGATGGGGAGGGGTGAGGTTGCGGAGGGATGTAGCAAAGGATGGATGAGTGTGTACGTACATATGGGATAAAAGGA